>NC_139247.1:2343620-2451555 GCF_977018435.1 Lepisma saccharinum | reverse complement strand
GTGGCGGATTGGTTAGCATAGCAACTTACGACGCCAGGAGTCCCGAGTTCAAATCCTGGCCTGCGCATTGGTGTTCTTTGTGAGCATCTCTTCATCAATTTCATCAAGCACCAATCATCCTTATCGTCGCGATTAGCCAAATGTAGAAGAAAAGCGACGAAAATAACCTAATTCAATCAATTGTCTTAAACTCGTCCTACAGAGAGACCTACAAACTAACGCCATTGCTTGTTCATACTTGCTGGACGCTGAACAAGTTTTCCTTCTACCTTACTTAGCGAGTTGAAATCTTATTCAATACCTTTTACCTCAAACATCTTGAAAAAGAAGTACATAAAGTAATATAAATTCGTACGAAAGTATAAAAAATGTAAGAACGCCGATAATGGTCATATTACTACGATTATTTATTTAACACGACGTTAAAGGAGTCTGTTTTTGCATTGGAGGCCGAAGCCCACAAAGCGACGCCGCAAAGGGGCTATTTGCCACTGTTAATAAATGTGAATTATTTACTGCCTTTAGCCAGACTAGATCCTTGTAAACAAGCTCTTCTTCCTTACGAAATTGCCTAATAAAATGCGCAAAGCTTTTTCCAGCGAACGCTGCACTTCAAGGCTCGGAAAATAAAGTTTTTGATGGCGGCTTCAGTATCGAGTGCAACAAACATGGGAAGGCGTGTCGGTTAGGCGTTTCTTTCACGGACCGTCTGAATTACATTCCGGGCACAAGGCCATAGTTGCGGGGGTCAAGGGTGTCCGGAAGCCACCCCGAATCACTTACCAAGTCCAAAATTAAATGAGCAGAAATGCTTGTTTACTGTTGCGTAATATGAAGTCGATTTACTTCAGCAAAAGTAAGGTAAATATAATATTGTGATCATTAGGGAACGCATTTTAAGGGGTAGCACCGTTCCAAAAATAGAACTGTTTTCACACCGATCGTTTGTATTTTCGGACATGAAATCAAGTAAAATGAACCCACTTGATCTTGAGATTAGCCCATTTGTTCAATTTCTACCCCCTCTTTGACCCTTACCTCCTTCCCTTTCTTTCGTGTTTTGTTAAAAAATTGGTCAGAAAAATAAATGATTTTCACTCTTCTTGAGCAGCTACAAAACATCCTATAGTATCATTTTGCAGAGCAATAAAGTGGTATTGCAGCCCCAATACTTTCCCAGATAATGTTTGCAAAACCCGCGAGAGAAAATATAAACTTCAACAAAGCCTATTCGGCAGAACCACAGTTCTCTCAGCGGTCCGCGCGCATTATATACAGAAGGTGCAGAAAAAGAGAGCATTGAATAAAGGCATTCATTATTTTGCACCTTTTTGAAAACATTTTCAAAACCTTCCTTTTCCCTTTCCCGACCATAATTTGGCACTTTCAAATCATTTCCCTAGTGATAATAAAGCTTTGCCTTCACGGTGCCTGCGAAAATTTTGGTCTACAGCTCATAATGATAACAATAATAATACGCATTATGTTATTATTACATGAAAAGATAATATGATGGTAAAGCATTGAGACATAACATTATCTAGCTTATGCTTGATACACATTTTAGCGTTCTTAAATAACTGTAAGCTAGATAATGAATACGTACTGTTCGTTATATCTAAATTCTTATATTGTGTTTTTACCTCTTCATGTAATAAAATCATAATCATCATTATTAATTGACCTATTTAAATAATAATATAAATAAATATATTAATCTTATTAACCAGTTAACTACTTGGTCTTCCTGATGGCATAGTGGCAACGTTATCGCCTTGTAATCAAGGGGTCCCGGGTTCGATACCCTGTGGAGGCACATGGCAGAGTGGTACGGATCCCACTTTAAACTGTAGGTCCAGTCCCGATTGGCCTTTCTGTACGTAAAGTGGACTTAAGAGAACAAATCAAAAATGTTAACTATGAACTTTATTCTTAATTGTTTTTGCCGGTCCCCGTGGCGGACTGGTTAGCTCAACGCGCTACGACGCCAGGGGTACCGAGTTCGATGTTTGTGAGTGTCCATTCATCAATGTCATCATACCATTACTCATCCCCATATTCGCAATTAGCCAAAACTGGCACAAAGCGAAGTAAAATAAAGCAAATCAATCAGTCTTATTTGCTTTTGTGTTCTTGTAATTTGTGTCGCTTTTCTGCGACGTTTTGCTAATCGCGACGATGAGGATAAGTGATGATATGATGAAACTAATAAAGGGACACTCACTGAGATGACCCATGTTAAAGCCGGGATTCATGACATCGTAGCGCGCTGTGCTAACCGCTCCACCACGGAGGTTGGCATTTATTTATAATAATGCATTTTAAATGAAGTGCATATTGCATCTATGTATTTTGCACCTGAATTTCTCATACAAATTTTGAAATATTTTTTCACAGAAAAGATAAGGGAGAAGGCATAGACGTACCTACTTGGTGTGCCGGGTGTGCGAGTTGCTTTATCAAAGAGAATTAAAGACAGATATTTCAATAAGAGAGAAAATAAGCGGCAATTTGTAAGAAGTTGAAAATGTCATTACTTGGTACAAACGTGTGAATTATCGCTGATGAAACGGGTGTCTATAGATTTTCGATTTTTTGATGTCATTGGAGAAAGAAGATATTTACTGCATTCTACTCTGTACTACAGCGCTTTTCTTCTATACCTGTCACAAGCTGCACGTGCGAGAGAGCTTTCTCCAAGCTTACCCAAGTTAAAACTAAATTAAGAGCAACTCAGAAGCAGGATAGATTGGAAACCCTGCTCTTGCTATTTGTGGAACAGGAAAAAGCTTAGTCTATTGATGTAAATGAAGTTATTGATGAGTTTAAGAACATTGTACCTTTTGAGAGACGTCTCTTGTTGTAGATGACGTGTATTTTTATGTATTTGTTTGTAACATTTATGAATATTTTGTGTGTGTGTAATTTCTATGCAATTTGATTTTTTTCTACTACATATATTCAGAAATTTCCAACACTGTCAATTAGTGAATTTATATTCCTTTACAAACATCAGTGCAGTTGAAGAGCCAAGTGATTGTGCTGCAAAATATGCTGCTATTAAAAAGGTACAAGACCTCATTTTTTTTTCTTTGTGCACACCCAAATATAAAGTTCTAGCTACGCCTACGGGTGAAGGGTTGACATTTTACTTCTTATGCTCAGGGTCACGAAACGTTACCGGTGTCTGCAGACGGCTGCTATCCATTGCACACACAATATTTGCTCTTGCGATTGGGAACAGGAGCTCATTGAAAGCGACCAGTCCTCGGAGGCAATCGTCTTAAGTAGCGAAACACGCCCCCCAGTTATTCCCTCGGCAAACACAATGAAAGCCGGCTTCGAAGGGAGTAAACACCGGACAGAAACGAGTGTTTGGAAACGACTTAGTGCCTTTATCCTCCAAAGCAAAGACTATGCGTTGCCATTGTGACGTCAACGGAATCAAAGAAGGTGCGACAGTCTTCTGTTTTTCTTGCCCCTGGTTTCTCTTTTCCTTTGTGCCTTCCGGGTCTTCCTCCTTTTATCCTGTGGGCCGAATTTCCTTTGTGAGAGGAGCCGCCGTTGATGATGTCTCGTCGCAACCTGAGAGAGGTGATTTCGCTGCTTTCTGTACCGCGCGCAAAGATGCCCGGACAGGCACGTTTCTGTTTTGTTGGAGTTTTTTTGCTTTTAGGCTACTTTATTCACAGAGAGCAGTGACTGCGCCAGAGTACGCGAAGGGGCGCATGCGCATCTCTTCAGCACCCCGTTTTCAAAACCTAACTCTTCAAAGAGGAAAATGTTTTGAATAATCAAAAATTGTTTCTGCCAACCAAATATTTGTATAAACAGGCAACAATGAAATGATTATTCAACAGTACTAAATGCTCTTTAGTAATCGTGCCAATGTGGTTTTAGTTACCAAACAATTTGTTCAAAATTACCAAATTTAGTCAATGCTATGTTTTATTTTGTGAGTGTCCCTGCATCAATCATCCTCATAGTCGCGATTAGACAAAAGTGGCAGCAAAACGACACTAAATAAGATCAAACCATATCAAATAAAAATCTAAATAATACAAGTCACTTGATACCTCGGTCTGGAATCTGCATTCAAGGGATATTTTAGCGAAGTCTTCAGACCGAAGCGACAAACGATAAGTGACAAGGCGAAAAGCGACACTCGCTTTCGCACCGAAGTGACAAACAACAAGCCACATGGTTCCCCTCGATCTATAAGGAAGCATTTACTGCGCATGCGCGACCAGCAGACCGAGGCGAAACGCCATTATGAAAACAGACCTTTTCGAACGGCAAGCGACATGTGCAGCTTGGTGTGTTACTTCCGTATGAAAGGTTGTATTTAAATCTAAAAGCTCGTTTCCAAGTGACACGTGTCGCGTGTTCCTTCAGTCAGAAAGCTCCACTAGTTATTGGCTAATCTCGATAAAAAAAAAATAGCCAAGTAAAACAAAACTTGTTAGAGTTGTTGAACAAGGCTCAACTTGGACAAGAGGTTGCAATAAGTTTTTTCCATGATTTAAGGTACAGATAAGAAAAAAGAAAATTGCAAATCAGATATAGAACTCAGCTTCATGCAGCGAGGAAGATTTATGCAAGGAGAGAAATTTGAAAAAAAGGCGTGCTTGATTTATGAAAGGACTTTTAATTGCTTTGCGGAAGAATTAATTGGAGCAACGTTGAAGGAAGCGGGTGGAAAGTATTTATGTTTTGCTCTTGGACTTGAGCGGCTTTAAAGCAGTTGAAATGGTCGTGATGGGCGCCGGGGCCGCTTCCAACGTTAGAAAAGTTCCCGGAATTGAACCGGCCGGGGATCGAACCCGGGACCTTGAGCATGGTAGTCATCTCTGGCAAGTAAGGCGTGGAATCAACTGCCTGTAGCCTGGAGAAAGGAGAGAAATTTGGCCATATTTAAAAAACAAATTAGGACATTAATTCTGACACCGTGCCTCATTTACCTCATTGCCTTCTTCACATATACTTACTTACTCCCTCTGTCCCATAATTATTGTCCGGTTCACCTTTGTTTGTTGTCTTATAATATTTGCCCGATATTCAAACTGTGACATTGGTGTATACAGAAGAAGAACATGAAACACGGGAATGAGTCATAAAACTTTATTACTCAAGGATCAGTACATATTGTGCTTTCCATCTGCATCTTCGTCTGTCATTCCTGTACTACCATTTTGGCATACCGGACTATAACAGTTGGGCTGAAATGTTCGTAGGCTGACTCATAGACGTGAGATATAGCATTGTGAGTGAAGCAGCTTTTGTTATTGTGAAAAAATGGATAAAAAAGAATTTCGTGTGTTAATAAAGCATTGCTTTTTATTACTGTTGAAGCCAAGGCTTGGCTTGATAAACATTATTCGGACTCTGCACCAGGAAAATCAACCGTTGAGAAGTGGTTTGCTAAATTTAAACGAGGCGAAATGAGCATCGAAGACGATGCACGCAGTGGACGCCCCAAAGAGACTGTTACCGACGAAAACATCAAAAAAGTACACAAAATAATTTTAAATGATCGTAAAGTGAAGTTGATCGAGATAGCTGAGATTATTACATAGCGTTGTTGGAGCGTTTAAAGGATGAAATCACGAAAAAACGGCCCCATTTGAAGAATAAAAAAGTGCTGTTTCATCAAGACAATGCACCGTGTCACAAATCAATGAAAACGATGGCAAAATTATATGAATTAGACTACGAATTGCTTCCCCATCCACCATATTCTCCAGATCTGGTCCCCAGTGACTTTTTCCTGTTTGCAGACCTTAAACGAATGCTCGCTGGAAAAAAATTTAGCACTGATGAAGAGGTAATCGCCGAAACTGAGGCCTATTTTGAGGCTAAAGAGAAATCGTACTATAAAAATGGCATCGAAAAATTGTATGACCGCTATAATCGTTGTATCGCCCTCGAAGGCAACTATATTGAATAATAAAATCGAATTTTGTCAAAAAATATTTTTTACTATGTTAGCCTACGAACTTTTCAGCCCAACTGTTAATTATGGGACAGAGGGAGTAATTTTTATTTCTTGTGTTTTTCAATTATATAGGTACACCTGTAATTTTCAATATTTTGTACATTTATAAATATTTAGCTTCATTGTACAGTTTAACAAATTAATTCTTGTAGGGCAAAATCTGTTTTTATACTAAGATAATCTGTGCATAAGAGTGCAAGCTTAAGCGTAACCCTTCTTCAAATAATAATAATAATTCGATAAATACTCACACACGCCATCGACACGTAATGCAATTTTTTGGAAGTGGCTCCACAGCTGTATTTTATCCATGTTTGTTCTTACTCCGCACAAAACTTTTCTGCCCCTTCGCAACTTTTTACGTACTGACGTTCGTTTAGAGCATAATTTGCTTCTTTAATGTTTCAAAAAGATCCACATAGAACTAGTGGACATGCCAGAACTAGAACTAGAACATGACCAGTGTAAGTGTCATGTTTCTCTTGCTTTCTGTACAAAAATTACGTACGTCCAATACCTCGGTTGCATCAGTGGCGAAGCGTGACAGTTTTACGTAGTCACCGCAAGACTTGTCAAACGTCAAAGTCGATCTTTAAAACCTGGAAGAGGAGGGGGATGCACAATATTTATCCGCAGGTCATTGCCTATTGGACGTAAAAGCTCACTGAAGGACCATTGACCTTACGACAACAAAAAACAAATTGCGGTATTCCATACGATGATAATTTTGAAATCTGATTAACTTTTATTTTCCTTTAAAACGTCTCATCTTGCTTGGGCGTAAACTTGAGCCTCCTTGTTTATAGTGGCGGATTTGTAAATCGCTGTGTAGTAGAATTCTTTAGAATTAATTATCTCTGAGAGTTATTTCTCGATGGATAACAGGGCCAAATTGCACATTGCTCTTCTCCTTCCGTTGATCATTTAAAAGTATGAATTCTGTTGACAGCATAAAAGCTCCTCTCAACTGATGTTGTTGTAGCTGGTATCCTACAAATCAATTTAACAAAAAAGCTCCCTTAAAAGCGTTGTCTAAATTTTCGTCTATCAAAAATGCTACCAATTTACAGTGAGTTTATCCTGGAATGGTGTAGTTCTATAAAACTCAATCAGTGTTTTAAGTTGTTTGGATAAACGATTTGCAAGTCAGCAACCAGATTTCCAGATTTGTATTTGAGGGGGGGGGGAATTAAAAGTTTAAAAAACAGCAATTTCTACAATGGTGAAAAACACCCATTACATGACACGAAAGGTTGTCAATAACAGCAAATTAAAGTCATCTGTACCTTTGTTCAGGCGGTAAAACATGGTTGACTTCGTTTTCTTTCCTTTTTCTTGAACTGGTAGATGGGAATATGCCCTACCACAGAAACATATTTTTCCCACAATAACAATTAAACAATTCGGGATATTAACATGTTCTGTTTGTAGGACGTTAACAATAACACAGTGCAAGCAAACAAAGGAGGAAACAGGTCTTGAAGCTTTCCTGGCGACGAATGAAGATGAGAGTGACGTTAGTTCTCGAAAGCTTAGAATCTTTTCCACAACTCACCTGGTCGATAGCCCGAGATAATCTTTTCGTCATAGGAGAAAATGTCTTCCCGAAAAATATTATTTAAAATCGTTGCAAAAACTGAACAAAACGGTACGCTGTGCACACCTGCCCGGTCCCTTTCAGCTGTCATCAAGCATTAGAGAAATTGTCAATTATTGGCTCCCTGTACTTCTGAACTGTGTTAACTAAGCGTGATTTATAACACCACCTGTGTTGTGAAAAGGATGGGATGGTTTTCCTTTAACATTCTTGTGTGGCAAAGTACGAGGATGGATCATTAAGTATCGCACAACAATTTCTTCCAGCGATGTTATTGTGGCTGGGACGTTGAAATTTTACAGATGTATGGTTTGAAGTTCGCGCTAGAGACGGAATTTGTTTGATCAGGTATAACTCTTGTGGCAGAAGCGAAAACTACTTAACAAAGATGGCGCGCATGTTATTGTCGTTAACGTGTAAAAAGCAAGGAGCTGTAGTTCGTTTTTTGTGGACGAAAGGACAAAACCGAATTGAAATTCTCAGGGAAATGTTGGGCGTGTATGGGGAAGACTGTTTGGACCGTAGCAACATCTCCAGGTGGTGCACATTCTTTCAAGGAGGCCGACTGAAGCTTGTTGACTCGTCACGTTCCGGGCGACCAGTAAAAGCTGCAAAGAAACTGATTGTTACAGCCATTGAGCAGGCAATTCTCAACGACCGGCGGATCCATCTGAGAACCTTGTCAGGGCGGTTCAACATTTCAGACTTCCATCTGTTTGGCCCAATGAAGAAATTCCTAGGTGCCCAACGCTTCAATTCCGATGAAGAAGTGCAATCGGTAGTGCCACGATGGGAAAAATATGTTGAAAGGCTTGGCTCCTAAGTCGGAAAGTAGCTAAAAGATGTGGTTTCAATGTGTATAATTTATGTTGTCTTACCTATTAAACTTCCTTTTTAAAAAAATGTGCGATACTTAATGATCCAACCTCGTAGATTAGAATATTTTTCATTCATTCCCTTGGACAGCACTAAATTTATACTTGAGAGTAGCAATGCTTAACTAATGACTTCGGGTTTTCGTCCTGGGCCTTCTTTTGCAAATGCGCTAAATGTCCCGACATAACTGCCGCCCCGTCATAAGTTTGACCAATGAATTTATCCTCAAGTTTCTTCTACTTATTGGAATTTTACATGAACATATAACCCGCACTCACATCCGTAAAACCAACAATTCGTTAGTAGTGTACGTGCCCCGGTTCACCAACATCAAATGATGCACAATCATTAAATGATACACCAGTGCTACCAACTCACTGTAACCTTTTACGATGTATATTTTGAGGGCCCACAGCCTTTTACGATTTATATTGACCTCACCGGAATCGTTGCCAACTCGTAGCGTTTTACGATGTATATTTTAAGGACCAACAGCCTTTTACGATGTTTTTTAACCTCACCGGCAGTGTTGCCAACACACCGTAGCCTTTTACGATGTATATTTTGAGGCCCCACAGCCTTTTACGATGTATGCTAACCTCACCGGCAGTGTTGCCAACTCGTAGCCTTTTTACGATGTAAATTTTGAGGGACCACAGCCTTTTACGATGTATGTTAACCTCAAAGGCCCTCGGCGTAGCGTTTTACGGTGTTGCCAACTCAAGTTGCCCTAGCAACCGAATCAGCGTTACCAACTTACCCCATGAACATTTTTCTATACGATATTTCACGAGTGAAATTAACCTACAACTAGTAAGTTGGCAATTCTGACATGTTACGTGACTCAGTTAGTGTTACCAACTTATTTTATGAAAATTTCCCCATACGATATTTTACGAGATAAATTAACCTTGAAGTAGTGAGTTGGCAATATTTATTCGAACATGCACGATCTATCGCGAGCTAAACTAACCTCACATACCTACATATAGTATGTCTTACAGAGTATGGCTGCTATTAAACTTGTGAGGTAAGAGCTGATGGATGTCAATACATACGACAAACTGTTCTATTTGGTTATGAAAATAGACTTACTCGCTATTTTGGAAGACTTAAATTCGAGACTAAGCTGATTTAACATACGTTAGGTTGTACAACAAGAATTTGCAAACCAGATTTCACCCAACTCCTACCGTTTAGGCTGTAGCCCCACTTCCCGTCGCCATTTTGGATTTCCGACCATGAGTTGTATTCAGACTTTTAACCAATCCAAGTGTATATTACAAATTCGCAATCAGATTTCTGCTACTTCCTGTCTCCATTTTGAATTTCCGACCATGGGATCTATTGAGATTTTTACTCATATTTTTGTGTATAATACAAATCCGCAAACAGATTTCACCTAACTCTTGCCGTTTAGGCTGTAGACCTACTTCCTGTTCTCATATTGGTGTAACCACCGAACCATGACAACTGTGGAGTTGGATTTTCAACTTTTCAAATTTATCTACAATAGCTAGCTGACAATAAACATCACTGATGATTACTATGTAATATTATACAATTAATTGTTATAGAGAATTTAGATATTTAACATTTTTATTTTATTTTGGATGGGCCAAATTGTGTTCTATGATGACCTGTGCCGATTGTGGTCAAGGAGGACTGACGAAACTGAGACATGATGAACAGTGAAAATATTGAGCTCTCTGCGGTGTTTGGCTGTGGAATTTTTGAGATATTTAATATTTTCCGTTATTTTTTTTTCTTTTTTATTTAACTATGAACTTAGAAAAAATTTGGATGGTCCAAATTATATTCTATGATGATCTATGCCGTTTGTGGTCAATGAGGACAGAGGATACAGAGACATGATGAACAGTGAAAATCCGAGCTCATTGTGGTGTTTAGTTGTGGAGATATAAGTGATTAAAATTTTGTCCAAAAATATTTTAGTCGGCCCTTCAAACCCCACTATAAAAAAATATTCGCGAACAGATTTCGGCTAAGTCCAATTGTTTCGGAGATAGATGTTTTACAACTCCCACATCAGCATTTTGGCATGAGTATCTACCACCTGGACCCCGCGTACTTCTACAGCCTCCCCGGACTAGCATGGTCGGCCATGCTGCTACTGACGAAGGTTGAGCTCGAGCTCCTCTCCGACGCAGACATGGTGCTCTTCGTTTAACACGCCGTCAGGGGTGGCATGATCTAAGCTTCGCAGCGGTACGCGCGAACCAAAAACTGTCACATGTCGACCGGCTACGATCCCTCGCGACCGACCAGCTACATTTTCCACACCGACGATAATCCATCCGGTTTCGACGCCGAAGCAGTCGAGCGGTATTACTTCAGAAGCTAAAATGGCTATGCCTAGTCCCTCGTACAGTTTCACCAGCTGGCGGTACTTGGGTTTCTCCAAACTTTTGGAGAAAACGTACAGGTGCCTGTTCTTCCAATCCTACCAGTCGAGTGCAAGCAAGTAGTTGTCCACAACCAACGTGGTCCTCCAGCATCCTGAAGGTCTGACGACGATACAGCGGATGTTGTCGGGCAGCAGCTCACCATTTTTCCTACGTCGTCCTACCACGTCCCACCCGCCGGTCACACGATCACCGCATCGATCCAGCTTCTTTCCTCGAGTCCAAACCATTTGACCAACAGCGTCCTACCTTTCCTGCGCAGAACCTTCTCGATGAGGTAGGCGTCCCGATGTTTCGTCTTCGAGAGCTCTTCCTCGTAGAATCGCCCTTTCATGATTTCGTCGCGAGCATCCTTTATTAGATACGTGTGCCTCGTTCCCGGCATAATAATGATAATAATAATAATAATACTAATAATAATATTGTCTTTATTGAGAGGGCGTGTTTCGGCCGCGTGGGCCTTTCTTACAACAAATTCTTAAAAAATATATTACAATTGACACTTTATACTTCTTGAAAATCACTGTTCCAGATGAAAAAAAACCATTCTTACTTATAATGTAAACAATTAATGTAGTGAAGGTACAGAGTTAAATCTAAAATCACAAATGGAATATAATTATTACAGAGATAAAACTAGAAACAATACCTCATTCCCATTCATTACAGAAAAGACAAATCCAGACACTATTATTTGGACAGTAGATGCTTGTTTAGGTTTATTTTGAGTGTTGCAGAGTGGAGCTCCCCTGAGGTGAGTGATGGGGAGAGTTCATTGCATTCTTTTATTGCGGTGACTATGAAAGTATTTCGATAGAGTGTTGTTCTGTGTGTGGGAATCGTGAATTGCGTTTTTTGGCGAAGGTTAATTTTTTCCCCTTCTTCCTGTATTTGATCATATAAATATTTTGGTTCCTTATTGTTCAGGATCTTGTACAATAACGACAATGCAAAAAATGTTATATTTTTAACGTTTAATCAATTAAGTTCTTGTAAGTACGGGGAAATATGTTCTCTTCTTTTGCCATTCAGTATAAATCTTATGCAACTATTTTGACGTTTTTGTAGCCTGTAATTTAGGGTACTGTTGATGTTTTTAAATACGGAGAAGCATAATCAATTTTTGACATTACAAGTGTGTTGACTAGATGAGTTTTCGTTTCTTTGCTTAGCATATGTGTGAATGGAAAAAGTTATTTCAGTTTGACTATCGAGTTTTTAATTATGTGTGTGACATAAGAACCCCAATGTAGATTCTCATCCAGTATTATGCCGAGGTTGCGTGATGTTTCTACTTTCTGTATTTTGGAATACTTCAGTGTAGGGAGGGTGTCTTAATTGTTGTAACTTTTTTAGATTACTCTTTGTGCCTAGAGTTAAAATGTAAGATTTAGATTAATTCAACTTGAGTGCATTACATTCAGACTATTTTGATATTGAATTGAGGTCCTGTTGCAATGCTTCTAGGGCCATTGCACTGTTTCTTAATGATGTTTGTATATATATTTGTGTGTCATCCACATACTGGTGGTATTTGCAGTGTTTTAGTGCATCATTAAATTCTTTTATGTATAGGGAAAATAGGATAGGTCCTAGAATACTTCCTTGTGGTACCCCTTGCTTGATACCATGACTCGAACCACTGTGAAGAGTTCTGTGCTCCAGTTTCTGGTGAAGCCCTTCTTGAACGTGTGTTTGAACTTGCTGATCCTCACCTGGTCTCCTATTTTGGATTTCGGTTTCTTGGTCGTAGGTCGGTACATGGGACAGTAAACGGTGGAGATCAAAGCTGTCTCGTCAGATCTGTCGACGTCCGTAGGCTTCATGCGTATCGTGCGATGGACCGAGTGGTTGTAGTCGTCCACGAGATCCTGCAGCACGTTTACCCACTTGTTGTTACCCTGAAGCGTGAACCGTTTCCACATGCATTGTTTCAACGTGCGGTTGAAACGTTCCACGATGGTCGCTGAACGTCGAGTAATGTCGGACCTCTTGCTTTTGCATTAACTCCCGGAAGGTCGAGTTGTGGAATTCCTTCCTGTTGTCCGTCTGCAGGAAGTGTGGCCGTCTGTTGCATCGCCGGAAAGTCGAGTCGAAGGCTTTCGCGACGCACACTCCCGTCTTGGCTTTCAACGGCAGGGCCCACGCGAATTTGGAAAACGTGTCTATGACGGTCAGGAGGTACTTGTGCCCCTTGTTGACTTTGTAAAAATTCTTCAAGTTACAGCTGCTCATTTCGACGAGGTCAGCCTGCCACAGGTCGTCGATGACCTTGGTGACCACCGGCAAGCGTTCGTAGTTGCGACGTGCAGGTTTGTGCAGCTCGTTAACGATGCTTGCCTAGACATTGAGTGAGAGATTTCGTCGGAAGAAAAAGATTACGGAAAACGGGTTATCCTCCGGGTACAATTGCTTGACTTCGAAGAATAGTCTGTCTCCACTTTCGACGTCAAAAAAGGATAATTGTTCATTGTTGTGAATTTTATATTCATTGGTCGCGTCGTCCCAATATTCAATCGGTATTTGAAGCGCTCTGAATACGCCAACCTTTCTTTGTATGGTGAAGAGCGGCACCTTGGGATGCTTTCCATTTTTCCAGCATCTAAATTTGAGAAACCGAACGGTACCGTCAAGGAAAATTTCCTAAGACTTGGTGTAAGAATACAATTTGCAAACGTGACCGGCGCGTTAGTACGTAGAATGCCCTCGAACATTCGGAACGCTGTGAAGCCTGACAATCTCGACGGAGAACAAATAACGCGGGTGTTCCACGATGGAGGGAACATCCTCGTCGTAGCCGGGTTTGATCCTGAAGTCGACGTACAGTTGCTTGATTTGCTGTTTAAAATCATGAAGCTTGGAGCAGGAGTCGGCCAAGGCCGATTCCTGGTTCGTTTCGACGGCGCCGATCTGGAACTTGACGTTTGCGACTATCTGCTGCAAGCTCCCCACGACCCTTAACTTGAAAGTTTGGGTAGCGATGTCGTGGACTTTGATCCTGATTTCAGCGAACAGCACCTGAAGATTGGCGACGTTCTGATTGGTGGGGAAAGCGGCGACTGTGTCCCGTAGTGGCGCGATTTAGCTTGGATGTTTTTGACGTCGTCGGATTTGAGTATTCGGTTCACAGTTCTCTTCACGGCTTTCAGTTCCTGCGACGTGGACATGGTTGCTACCGTACTTTGAAGCAACTCCAGAGCTTTTTTCACTGCATCCAGCTCGGTGGCATTCGCCACCGTACGCATGGCATCTTGAAGTTACGCCATGTCATCATGCAAGAGCGTCGACCGTTACAGCGCTTCCAACTTGTTCTGTATGCCGTCTATCAAGTGATGGAAATGCAAAAGTTCGGATTCGGTGTTCAGACTTTCCAGCTTGGAGATCTGCTGTTGATCGGTGGCCAGAGTTTCGGCGATGCAGGGCAATTTCCATTCCAGAGCTTCCTGGACGTTCGAGAGATCGCTTGTCGTTGTTGCCAAGGTATCCTCGATGTGGGCTACGGTGTCTTGAATTTTCCCGATATCCTCGTAAGTCTCTAGCTGTAGTTTGATGTTGGCTACGCTGCGAGCGATGGCGTTCAGTTCACCGAACGAAGGTAGGTTGTCTATGAAGCCTTCCAGCTTTCGAAGTTTGGCTTGGACCTCCGCGATGGCGGCTTGCAGGATATCCATTTCAAGTTCCACCTTGATGTTTTTCAGCGTGGAATTTCCAAGGATTGAAACTGCTCGCGTAAATCCGCGATGCCTGCGTAATCATCGTGAGTTTTGATACTCTGAACGATAGATTGCAGTTCGGTTTGGATGCTGCTCCTTTGATCCTCTAATAGCTGTTTCAGTTGTTCCACGTCGCTGGTTCCGTGCTTTGCGTTCGTTTTCCAACCCACCGACGTTCACCTACACGTTTCCGAGGTTGTCGATGGACGTGAGGTCGGTGTGGAGTACTCTGTGGCAAAATGACGCAGTAGGCAAGATGTTGAACGCCAAATTTCTCATACATTCCAGACGATAAGCGCGTGACGTTAGTGTTGACGTAATTGCCACGCGAAGGGTGAAATAGATTGCGCCGGACAACAGAAATAAGTGTGAACAGGAGAAGATATAAAGGTAAGTTATTTTTTTATATGTTCTTATTATTTTACACTCTTGGAATTTCTATAATATAGACCATACTAATACATAAACGGTTACAGTAATAACTCGTTTGATGTGACGATCTGTGGAAAACAGTTCCATCAGTGTATGGTGCTTATTCGCTGTTAAGCTGTGCTACTAATGGCGGAAGTATGTGTTAAGATGTTGTGGGGCAAGAATGCGAGGGCAAGATGGCGTACTGCACCAACTTGCCTGCAACTTGTTCTCCAAACTATGTATTCCAAAATATTAGGCATTATTATTATTATGATTATTATTATTATATACTGCTGGACAAAAAAAACCGGACACTTGCATTTTTTGTGATAACGCATACATTCTGATTCGAAGGCTAACTAAATTATTGGAAATATATTCAACAGAAAACAAACTTTGAGGATGTTCTACATACATTAATAAGTTAAATTAGAACAAAAACGAAAGTTACAGAAAACTACCAAACTGAGAGCGTAATTCATAAGTAATTGCAATTCAGATGTCAAATATTAAAGTGTCCGGTTTTCTTTGTCCAGCAGTATAGTATGGAATTCTATAGCTAGTAGGCATTCCAATAAAATAAGCGAAAGTACAAAGCAATGTTAAGCTATATTACTTGTGTTAGAAAACGAGGTAAACCTAAATGAGTATATAGACTTGAACCTATGCGGAAAATGATAAGTAAGAGATAGATAAAGGAAGAGAAGTATTGTATTAAGCAAGTCTGCTATTCGCAGCACTGTAAAATAAAGTATTAGTATTATTATTTTGAAGATTATTGGTGTTTTGAAGTGAAATCACAGTGCTCAAAGCACGCTTATACTTTACTATTCTGCTTATTTTAACCAATACGCCTCCTTCCTTTGCAGGAAGATGGTTGGTACGTATGTCCTGGTTGTGAAGGAACTTCAAAGGAACCTCCTGAAGAAGATTGGATTTTGTGCAATTCATATGGTGAATGGTGGCATGAAGATTGCTCCAATTATGAAGGCCACGGCATTTTTAATTGCGACTTGTGAACAACTAAAGATTAAAGTTTGCAACAGTTATTGTTAATGGTTACAACAACAAAACCCAACCCACTGATATGGACGCCATATAAAAATGGTAACCAACAAACAGTTATGTTAGCACACGTTATGGATATTCACCGGCTGCGCAGAGCCGTTTACATCACTCTAACAAAAATTCACAAAGTGGGCGGCATTGCAAAGTTTACCCATGATTACTAGCCTAATCAGCCGGAGAACACAAGATTCTAAAATACCTCAGGGCTTGCGGGGTGTGTGTATAGGACCAACCAGGTGACCAGGATGAGGGTGACCCGTTACAAAGTGAGAAAAGGAAATTACAAGAGATAAGAGATATTTATTACTTAACACAAATTCTCGAAATTTAACAAAATAAATACAAAAGGGTTTTTCTTCCTTCCAGTGATATCCGGGCTCTTCACTAACCCGGTGACAACAATATACATCTTTGTATAACAATTTTTAACCGGTTAATGAAAAATATATTTTAACTGCGGGCACGTTACAAGTTGAAAGAACGTTTCGAGATGAACAATTTAAGGATTCAGTTCTAAATCTTTTTTGTGTATTCTAATACGCAAGAATTTTTTTAAAGGACCATAGTCATTACTCTATTTTTTATATTCACTTTATTTAGTGAATAGATTTAGTTAAATTAGAAATGTTAGATGAAACTAATAATATTCATTTATTGTTCTTCTTTGTTATTTTTCCATATAGTTAGCAGCAGTTGCAGTTCTTCACTCAACTCAAAGTTAGGGTTGAAAAATATTAGATTGAAACGTTAGATTAGAAATGTTAGATGACAATGTGTCATTGAGACTACAATTTTTCAACCAAAATTTATCTCCTGTAAACCAAAGTTTTATGTTTGTAAACAATAATAATGAAATTATTCACATTAAATTCGGAATATTGGAATGAACACATTGTAAAACTGCATTGCGTCATATTTCCCCACAGTTTGCGCCATCTTGCCTGATATGTGGGGCAAGATGAATATTTTCACCTTCTTTGCGAACATATTCACTGCTCCTTAGTTCTGTACATTATCTTAATAATACTTCTTGGTTGCATATTAGAAATGTGTAGGATCTCTGTCACAAAAAATTGTTGCAAAGTCCTAATGCACTAATATCTTAAGTGTGCTATCCTGCCCCATACTCTTCTACTTTTGCAGCAGGGATTTAAGTTCGGCATCGATTTTGAGGATGTGGTCCAGGCACTGAGACTGCAGGCTGGCTATCTCGGTCTGGAGGCTGGAGTTGAACGTGGACTGCAAGGCCTGCATGTCAATTCTTGACCCTGACGTCGAGCATGAGAAGCTCGTCGCGCTTCGTGTGTGTCCGAAGATGTCGTTAGGCATTGCTGGTATGCTTATTTATTATAGAGTAGGTGAACATCATCTCCACGAACAGAGGGATGAGTTTATCGTAATCGCCCAGAAGCTCGACGTACAGGCAGTCGTCGGCAAAAACATCGTACGTGGTGGCGGTGTCCATCCTATCGTGCTTGATACGATAAATGCTGAATTGTAGTTTCCCGGAGATCGGGAACTTGTAAAAATTTAAGTTGTTGAAAATATAGAAATATTTGCCAATATTTTCGTCGTATTCGGTCAGGATGCTGTTCAGGTGAATGATCAACAGGCCGTTGAGTTTAGATAATAGGGAAGACAACAGGTTCTCCGAGCACAGCGGCGTTGGTGTAGTCTGGGTAGGGGCCTCCATACCTTGCTTCCAAAACCCGAACAAGTTCATATGCATGGTTATTTATATGCACGCGAGTTGAAACACCACTACAGTAAATCGGCAACGCTGTGGATGAGGGTGCATGCAGATTTTCGCCAACTGCTAAATATCCGATAAGTTAGAGACGAGACACATCACAATAAGGTTAGATGCCATTCATTTAGGTTAGATTGGGTCGTAGGCATCGACAACACACTGATTCGGTTGCTAGGGCAACATGAGTTTGCAACACCGTAAAACGCTACGCCGAGGGCCCTTGAGGTTAACATACATTGTAAAAGGCTGTGGGCCCTCAAAATATACATCGTAAAAAGGTTACATGTTGGCAACACTGCCGGTGAGGTTAACATACATCGTAAAAGGCTGTGGGCCCTCAAAATATACATCGTAAAGGGCTACGAGTTGGCAACACTACCGGTAAGGTTAACATACATCGTAAAAGGCTGTGGGCCCACAAAATATACATCGTAAAAGGCTACGGTGATTTGGGAACACTGCCGGTGAGGTTAACATACATCGTAAAAGACTGTGGGTCCTTAAAATATACATCGTAAAAGGCTACGATGAGTTGGCAACACTTTCGATGAGGTTAATTAACACCCTAAAAGGCTATGGGCCCTCAAAATATACATCGTAAAAAGCTGGGGTGTGTTGGCAGCACTGCCGGTGAGGTTAACATACATCGTAGAAGGCTATGGGCTCTCAAAATATACATCGTAAAAGGCTACGGTGAGTTGGAAACACTGGTGCATCATTTGATATTGGTGAACCGGGGCACTGCACTACTTTCGCTCCTTATCACAACCCTCCTCCTTATGCACACATCTCAACACAGTTGATTGATTGAGTTGTTGTTTCAAGTCCACTTTATGCAAAATAAGGCTAATCGGGACTATCACTATGTGCCTCTACCCAGGTATCGAACCCGGGACCCCTTGATTACGAAACACCGATGCTACCACTGCGCCATCGGGGAGGTCCTCAAGACAGTTGGGAATGCGGACCTACTGTTACGCGTATAAGTTTCGTCTAACATAATTGAAAGAAAGTCTGATTTTTCAGTTTATTTGAAAATTGTTTCACTCACTTCATCACTAATTAGGTGTATTAGATCATTGCGTTGCATACTTTACAATTATGGAAATAGCACTCGGAAAAATTTTAATCCTGATGACGTTGGAGAAACCCTGCCGTAAACATAGAAGCTGAAAAAAATGGCCTTTTATGACCAGACCTTCAAGCGGTCGTCGGGTGGCGATTTTTTTTCCAATCAACTTGTAAATGCGGTTTCATTTCTTCCTCTCTGATTGGCTGTTGGAAAGTTAAGGTGCTGTGATTGTGAGAATATCTTATTTCCTATTTTTCGGCTCAAATTTGCTGCTCTCTAACCTAATCTAATCTAACCTAACCTAACCTAACGTACAGCGCAAACAAGATATTCTCACTATCACAGCATCGTAACTTTCCAACAGCCAATCAGAGAGCAAGAAATGAAACCGCATTTACAAGTTGACTGGGAAAATAATGCGCCGTCGGGTGTCTTCCGGGCAGGTAGAGAGATTCGCACATTTTGTGCGATGACCTGGGCCAGCGAACACCATTACCGTAAATAGGAAACGTAGCGCTAATGTTGGCCACGGGGAATAGTACTGGGCTCTCATTCCCATGCGCTGATCTTAGCGAATCCCTTGCGTAATTCCAGCTGTTTCATGCTGTCGTTTGATTTATTTCACACAAATATGAGAATATTCTGATTTTTTTTTTTTTTACTTCTTCTCTAAAATATTTTAAATCTAGTATTCTTACTACTTTCCTAAGTCATCGCCGCATCTCCCAATGACCGGACGTCTCGCCTTTGCTCTGCATGTTCAGATAGGCTACCTTCTTTGTTTGCTCTTCCCGCCATGTGCGTCGGGAGGGGGTCGAACGGGTCGGTTGACCCCCTCTGGAAATTGACATTGTTCGTTTAAATATACAAGAAAGTCAAAAGTTTGTTACATTTAGTTAGTATTCGAACAAAATAATCAAAGTAAAAATGCATTGGAATGAAAACATTGAGTGGAAAATACACGAACAAAATACCATTTCATCCCAAAAACAAATGGTTCTACAGTTATCAATTACAGTTGTAGGTGAGAGGTCACAAAACACACTTTATATATTAAAGAAACCCTACCATTTAAAGCTTTTTCTTGAACGAGATATCCAAAAGTTAATATCAAAATGCATTTCACATACTAACTACATAAAATGCAAAATAAATAATGGATAATAGTTATGCTGGTATTCACTGGTTTAGTGGATCGAGTCTCCCCATTTATATAATAATAATAATTATTATTATTATTATTATTTTAATAAAATGTATTTTTGTTAGTTTATAATATTTATTATTGTATAATAAACATTTATAACTTTGGTAATAATACTTATTATTTTTCTAATATTCAACTTTTATCATTTGTCTGACCCCCTGAAAAAATTTCTCGCGACGCCCAAGCTTCCCGCCAATTGTCATCCTGCTATATTAGCATGGCCGTATACGTGTATGTACAGAAATAATGGTTGTAGTTCAATTTAGAAGGTGAATGATCGTTCAATATTTTAAGTTACAATTTAATTGGTACTACAGGGTGGCTCAATAAGTCACTTAACACCCTCAGTACAAGGCCAGTTCTGTTTATCCTTATGAACATAAACATTATCCTTGTCACTGTGAAGGACTTTTCATTCAATGGAAGCGTCACACTGTAAATTGTTCGCGACAACCATTCATAATGCACAGCTCTTCATGGATGTATCCGATTAAAATCGTGTGCAATGACATGCGAACTTCTCTCCCTAGACGTCACTTTGATCTCGATGCATTACCGATCCGCTAAACAAATTTTAAGGCATTTTTCTAACACCTCGAAAAGGAGCAAATTGGTACAAGAATTCAGTCAAAACTTTTTACTGGTTAAAGATACGTCCAAACACCCTTTACCATTGCATTTCTCGTGAAATTCTAGCCCATTTTGATATGTCGCACGACCCCCTTCCCATTTAAAATTCTGAAGTTGAATTCAAGATGGCGGACATCAAGATGGCCGCCGACCGTGTGGGTGGCGTCAATGTGGTTCCCCCTTGGCCAGGCAATGATTGGTCATCGCCATTTTCACATTTTATGCCGCAGTGGCCTTGTACTGAGGGTGTTAAGTGACTTATTGAGCCACCCTGTATTTATTTATTATTTTCGAAATGTGAAAAATAAAATTTTCTCCCTAAACAATTTGAATCTAAATATTAGCTTGATGTGTATTGTTCGTGTTAATTATTAGAATATTACGTACCATAAATATAAATACAGGGTGGCCCAAGAAAAGGTAACCGAAATGTTAAGCGTTGTATTATGTGTATTGGGGGTACCTTGTATAACACATGTAAGCCTTCGTATGTTTATTCTTACCACAATTAATGATCATTGTTTGTAAGTAATTTGTTTGCAAGAAAATGTACAGCAGACAGAAAAGTAAAGTAACGTGCATTTACTTTTGAGGTGCCAATAACTGTAACTGAGTTACTTTTTAAGATGAGTAACTGTAATTCAGTTACTTTTTAAGATGAGTAACTGTAATTCAGTTACTTTTTGAACCAAGTAACTGTAACTCTAAGTTGCATTTAAAAAGTAAGTTTCCAAACACCGATGCTAATTAGGTAAAGCTTCTCTCAAAAGTCTTAGGACAGCGACATTTTAAACTAGGCAACCCAGTTTAGACAAGGCGTTGGTGGGTTGCGTGTAGAGTCAGGCTCAATTTCAGGATTGCTACGTGCACAATAGATATGAGATGAGTCTACACAAAGGAAAAGAAGAGAAGGGAGTAGACTATATGGGAGAAAGGAGAGAAGATGAACAGAGGAAGCGAAAGGGGAAGAGTAAAAGTAGAGGAGGGAAGAAAAGGGAGAATGGAAGAGGGGAGGAGAAGTAATGAGAAGAATGGAAAGAAATGCGAGGAGAGATGAAGAAAATGGATCAAGGAGGAGAACAGAGGAAAAAACGAGATGAGATGAGACTAGAAGAGGATAGTCGAGATTAGAGTAAAAGAGAGAAAAAGAGAAGAACGAAGAGAAGAGGAGAAGAATGCAATGGAGTCTAAAACCGAAGACCGGAGAGGAGATATGAGGAGTAGAGAAGGGTGGGATGGAAACAAGAGACGAGAACAGGGGAGGAGGCGATATGAGATAGAAGCAGAGGGAATGGAGGGGTGAGAAGAAGGAGAAGGAGAGGAGAAAAACAGAAGAGACTGGAGACGAGAGGAGAGAAGAGGTAGTTGCAGATAATATCGTCTGAGAGTCAAGAATTGATGCATTGATCAAATTATCGACACGAAACATTCAATAATGTTTTTAAATCGGGGCGAAATGTCCTTTGACTGAGTTCAGAGCGAGACAGAATCTTCCGTTAGATTTTCGTTTATACTTGCGATTACACCACTAAAAACATGAATGTAATTTTCGTATTTATAAAAATTATACAATTGTTCTCCACTTCACAGTTCGTTGAAATGGAGATGCCGTTATTTAATATTACGCAGTTAATGCCTGGTCACCATGACGACTGAATTTTTTTTTGCCTGGAGCCTGAATTTTCAAATTCAATGCTAAAAAAATATGTTATCTTAATATTTTGAGTTCGCTTATGTAAGTATCCATTACTTTTTAAAAAAACAAGGGTGCAGTATGTGTTTTATTAATGTTTGTGTGTTTTTTATAATACGTGTATCTTAAATCAATGTCATTAATTTTTTTACTGTTATTCATGCTGTTACCAGTTGAGCCTTATTTAGAAATGGCACTGTGCCACAATAATTATATACTTTTAATCATGTATTAATTAAAATGTTTAGATCGTATTTCAAAATGCTTAGCTTTATGTTAGTTGGATTCATGGTTATCTTAGACCATATTTGAAAAAAATATAAGCTGGCTGCTGAGAAAAAGGGGCTGGCGGCTGAATTACTTTTGTTTTTCTACCCCTGCTTGAAGGTGATTCATGGATACGGTGCTTATTCCGATTTCAGAAAAATATAGCGAAAATGAGGGTGACATGTCTTTTCCCATCCCAGTCGAGGATCAGCTGAACGGTCCAAAGCTTAAACACTTTCTATATCGACAAACCAATTCATTACCGAAAGGATTGTCAGATGGAGCAGTCTGTAACTTATCTCTGCGCAGGGTGAAATCCCGCCTTCAAATCATCCCCCTCCTCCACGAAACACACCATTTTTTGTCTTTTATAATAAATTTCCCTCGCGGGGGAAGGGGCTTCGAAATAGGAACTCCACGGAATGGAATGGGAATGCTCTGGGAGCGGGAATCGCGGCTTCCCATTTGTTACTTTTGATCGGCTTCCCTGCCTTCGTGTTCCAGTGGTCATCCGCGGGGACGCGACAAAAAATAAAACTTAGAGGAGGAACTCATTTCAACTTTATATGGCGCCCACTTCCAGTCAGTCGCCTCTGGGATCAAACATTTTTCATTTTTTTTATTGAAGTGTAATCCACCTTGCTTCCCCCTTCTCGCACACACCACACACACACACACACACACGAACAGTGTAAAGTACGCTATTTCTCCCAATATATATATTTTTTTTACTTCGAACGCAACGGATGGGATTATTAAATTTTCTAACTGAATATACGAGTGTAAACGATTGCCTTCGTTACATTTCTATCTCTTCCTTTTCTGAGTTTGAGTATGTGTTGTAACATACATAAAGTACATATATACTACTCAATGTTAACTTAAGAAGATTATAAATATACAGCGTGGTGTTTGAAGGATCCTCTTCCTCTTTCTCCTTTCGCCTCACAGCGTCGAGGTTGCCTCTATCCACTCCTTCAATCTCTCACGTTCCTTCGACATCCTCTCCATTTCTCTCATTCCTTTTCCTTTCCTCTGTCCTATTTATTCTATTCCTTTTTCGAATGTCTTCCGTGGTCTACCTCTTGTTCACCTTCCTTTTGTTCTAGCTTCCATCAATTGCTTTGCTTTTCTACCTTCGTCCATTCTTACCACATGTCCAAACCAGTTTAATTGCCTTTGTGTCAGTTTCTCTTCTATTGGCTTCTGATTTTATTCTTCTCTGATTCTTTCATTACCTACTCTAGCTCATCTTGTTTTACCAACTGCGGAAGCGTTTTATCTCTACTGTCGTTATTTGTCTTACTTCTTTCCCTCTTACAGGCCAGCTTTCACTTCCGTATAGTAACATTGGTTCCACTACTGACTTATATACTTGTAGTTTATGAAAGATTTCTAGTGGAAGGAAATTCGAGAAACTACTGTTCAAGCACGTTTTCCAGGATATTACACACACACACGCTACATATTGTCGTCTACTCGATGGCGTAGTGGTAACGTCCTTGTCTTATAATCAAGGGTTCCGATATCCTGAAAGGCACATAGTTGTTCGGATGCCACTTTCAACTGTAGATTTAGATTTAGATTTATTTCTTTTCATGTGCAAGCCATAAGCTGTACACACTACATAATATTTGAATTTTGCTTCTACAATATTTTGTTCCATTGATTTTTCTTTTGTGCTGTCTCTTAGTTTGTCCCCTATGTACCCATTCGTCCCGTCCCCCAACAGACCATTGACTCCACTAATTCTTCTTCCGGTCTCTCTTCTTTATTCCTCGCCTCGCTTCTCTTTTCCTTCACTTTCACCAAAAACACTCCCACTTTCTCCAACTTTTCCACACTTGCTGCTCTCTGTTCCACAACTAATTTGAGCGCTCCTTTCTTTTCCAAATCCTCCAACCATATGTCCTGCAGGGCGCGCGTTTCCGGACATGCAAACAGGTGACCCGGCTCGTCATTCCCCTTACATATTATACATGCATATGTCCCTCCCTCTATTTTCACTGTACTGTGTCTCCATCCCCTAATCTCAGCCATGCAATTCCCTCTCTTGCTTCCTTGCTTACTTTCTTAGTGTAGTTTTCTTGTCCCCCTTCCTGGATGTCCCTTGCCTGGAGGTCTAGTGATATTTTTTCCTGCACTTTGTATCATTATTTCTTGCCGATCTATATCTTCTAGTCGCTGTTCAACGAGTTCAAGTGTGCCTTGGTACACATGTTCTTCTTCGCATACTCATCTTAACCCAATGTCGAATGGTTTGCCTTTAACTTCCTTTACCGACGAGCCCATTTCTTCCCCTTGTTACGTTCCCCGGAATATTCTCAAAGGATCAACTTACGTTTATTCCTCAACGGCGATCATGAGACTTATCACCCTACTTTGAAGCCCTCAGGTAGTGGGAAATCAGATAAGGATATGTTAACGTAAACCTTGCTAACTCTCGCACACCAAAAATATATTTAGATGTCAGTTAATGTTAATAAATAACACTTGCACTCACAATTAAACTTCTTATTACAAACAAAATTGTATTACGATCATAATACTTCTTGACTACACAAATTAACACATTCACATTTCCAAAATCACTTCCATTATTATCCAGCAACATTCATCATCTCTCTCTCCTAACAACCCCACAATCAAATGTTTTAAGGTTAGTCCATAACCATAACAGACTACCCAATTGAACAAAACAAATTACGTCATAATAGACAATTAACATATTAAACATATCAAACACTTAAAATGATACAATAAGTGGGTGCGTATCACCCTCTTACCTGTTGTATGAGAGTCTTCCCATTAATAGTGTCACTGTAGGATTAGTACTGATTGGCGTATATCTGCATTAGTGTACTTAAACACAAACTCAACAAAAAGCACTTAGCCTCCCACATAGCGTAAAAAATTAGCAACCAAGGTGAGGCGGGACCCCTCGCGATGTGCTAACCACTCCGCAACGGGGGTCGACAGCAAAGGGAATTGTATGTATATTTTCATAAGGGAAAGTTCACGATTATCAATATTTTTTTCCGAGCTCCCGTAACCGCAGCTCAAACTCGGTTCAGTACTATCCAGGAATTCTCTGCATGATTTCCTGTGTAGATTCTCTTATTCTCTTTTTTTGCAATCTCTCCTGGTCTTGCCCGCGAGGAAGGTCGCGAGTCGGAACCAGATGTGTCCCTCTTTTTCGTTCTTCTCTTGTGTCGCTGGTCCAGATCGATGCCAGCATTCGAGACCCTCCGGCCTGCAAGAAAGCTGACCGGCTCACGTCATCAACACGCCTGCTGACGTCACAGATAGCTCCCCGGTTTCCGACGGAATGGGAAAAACCGTTGATGAATCGGGAAAGAAATGGGAACTGGAGATAAACTGTGGATGGACCGAAATATCTGAGCGATTACTATTGAAGGTGGCATTCCTCTACGCTCTGATACACGGGAGGAGATGCTCTGTGGAATTTTAGGAACAGCGTCGTTTAGAGAGGAATTCACACAGTTAACATCGATGCTGTTTCCGCTTAGCGTCACCACTAACCCGCGTGACCATGTTTAAAATAAAAGATCGCTTCAAGATTGTAACTAAAATATTGTGTATATATTTATTTTTTAATTTATTTATTTAACAAAGAATTCCAAATACAGCGTTAGCCATTTTACATTGTAATGTATAACAGTAGAAAAGGAACAATAACAATAGCAACATAAACAAAATTTACATCTGATAAAGAACCTTACACATTTGTGTAGTGCAGTTTTTTAAACCGTGCCTGAAATATGTTTATTTGGCATGTTAGCTTATTGGGTTGACTGTATGAGGCATAACCTTGGCTTCTGAGAAGCAAAAAGTTGAGTACTTCTTTTGTGCGAGACGGCGCTCGAAAGCAAATTCCTGCAGAAGGCGGTCACTTCTGATGGTGCCATGAACTATCTTGTGCAGGAATACGTGCATGGCCTACCAGTTTATGTCTCTCGTGAGGAGATTGGATATTTAAAATTTTCAGATGATTTGGCTTTTGTAAGTGTCTAGTGGATGGAATTCGGTAACGAACAATGGGCAGGAAGAAATGTAGAACAGAATTTAGTCTACCTAGATTTGAAGAAGGCCCATTCATATTTTTGATAAGAGGTCTTGTCTGTGTATTCAAGTCTTCGGGACCTTTTCAGGTGAAAATAGCAGGCAGAGTGAGAGGAGAGGAGTGTCTTGCAGTCACTATTTCAAAAATCAGCAGCACTGGAGAAAAAGTCTTCAAAGTTTGAATATTTGTCCCACATTTAAAGCTCCGTACTCAATGAAAAATGAGAAATATACCTCAAATTCCGCATTTTATGTAAAACATTCAAGAAAGATGTAATAAACCTCAAAATATGTAAAATTATGTAACATGAAATTCACATATACTGTCCCTAACATAGTAATTCGCCGACATTTGCAATTTATGCCTGGCTACATATAAATAAAACCTATGTAATTACATAAACATCCGGGTCTTAGCTTATCACTGCACAATATGCAGCTAATAATTACACATCTTAAGTTATTTGACCATAGATTGCTGGTTTCGATATCTACCGATCTTCGTCTTTCAAGTTCTTCATGCTGCAGAGATATATGTAGTGACAATTTGTTGTTCCACAATTCTTCAGTCGACTGCAGTCATAAACAGATAAATATTTATGAAGGAGATCTCTGTTTCTAAATCACGAAAAGACGTGACGTTTTTGCAGATTTTGAACATCTTCCATCTGCCCTTACACACATTTATCATAAAAATGACACATTTAAAATTTACGAGTTCACATTTTATTGACCAACTTTGGAACAGCTGCGCACTCTTCTACTGATATGTTTCTGCAGCATGACAATGCACCTCCTCAATGCGGTTTCAAATGTTCTTTTCAAGCTGCAGACCATCCTCGGAAAGATACGTATAAAATTTAGAAATCGGAATTGTTGCCTGTTGAAGAGTGTGTTTGTTGTTCTAAAAATGCCGATTGTTGATGTACCTGCAGCTGTCCGAGATGCTTTGAACTCGAAACAAAGTTTACAGTTTTGTGTTATGAAAATATGGGTGCCAGAATCTTTGGCACTCTGGTACAAGGTAAACCATGCGACGTTTGAAATCTTCTGTATTCCGAGAGTGCTAGGGATTTGCAGGATCCTTCGAAACACTCGTAACTGAGATGACATTTTCAAGTATTCTCCACTTACATTTCTGTTCGCGCTTGATACAACCTTTGTGTGTGTGTGTGTTTATGTTGTTTGAAATAATCTCCAGATTTTATTCCATTTACATAGATATGCTCTAGTAAAACGAGTTCGTTTTATTGCTGCTACTTTAGAACCATCAGCTAATTATGCTCATCCCTACAAGTCAAATGAATGTGTCCCTTTGAGAGTATTAATAGAGTAAGATATCGCATTTTATCTATTGTCTATCATTGGCTAGCTATAAAAGAACTAAGACTCCCTGAGATTTAACAAGCATAAGAGATAGAAATAAAAAGGTTGATTGATTGAGTTATTTATTGATTGGTTTATTGATTGATTGGTTTATTATTTGATTGGTTGGTTGATTGATTGATTGGTTTATTTATTTATTTATTTATTAGTTGATTGATTGGTTGATTTATTTATTGGTAGATTGATTGATTGGTTGGTTGTTTGGTTGATTGATTGGTTAGTTGTTTGGTTGGTTGGTTGGCTGGTTGATTTATTGGTTCATTGATTGGTTGGCTTGCTTTATTTTACTTCGAATTTTGTGGCACTTTTGGCTAATTTCTGAAGATTGGGATGAGTGTTGATATGATGAATGGACAATCACAAACATCCATGCGCAGGCCAGGATTCGAACCCGGAACCCCTGGCGTCGTAGTGTGTGACTGACCCAAAGATGTTCATTTATTTAATTTATTATTTATTGTTTAATTTTGTGTTTAACATTCATTATGATATTTATGTTGTTATCAATTACTATTTTGTTATGTTCCAAAACGTTGTTGAATTAATAAGATGTATAATTAATTATTGATAATGTGAAATTGCGATGTATAAATTTCTATACATATTTTGAGCATAACAACGAAAAACAAAACACAGTTGATCAATAAGCGAAAAAAAATATATGAAAATTTTAATTAGTGAAGTCCGAGTTTCATTGAAGTTATCAAAATCCTAATTGCTATTTCGGAAAGTGAATACTAGGATGCTTCGTTGAAGTTCAAGTAAAAGGCTTGCTTCAATAATTTGGCGCCTACAGCCAGGATTGAAAAAAAGGACAATCTTCTGATGCGTGGTGAGAAGTTTGCGCAATGGTAGTTATAGACTTTTAAAATTTTATTTTGTCTTCGAGTTGCAATTTGTTTAACATGTTGCGAAGGAAAAATTGGCGACCCTAAATATTTTATTTATGTTTATCATTATTCTGTGCAGTCATGGCAGATAAAACTAAAGAAACTAAGTCTAGACATTCACGTAGGCTAAAGTCTAATGTTGCATATGAAGGAACCTACTTAAATAGTAGTAATTCTCACGATGGTGATATTTGTGATGTACAGTCAGGTAATATTGAAGGAGTGGCTTGTTGTGATAAAATCGATAATGACCTGAGACATGTTCAATGTTTCGATTGTCATTCGTGGTATCATGTATCATGTTTGAAGCTTTCCGTTACACATTGGACAATTTATTCTACAACGAAGGAAAAATACTGTTGTAACAAATGTGATCCCAGTTACGATCCTTATCAAATGCCGGCTTATTTGGAAAGCATAAATCCTAATTTAAATGACATACTAAACAGCATTAGAAGCATACAATTAGCTGTTGTAAGTTCTAACCAAGAACTTAAGCAGTCTAATCAAGAACTTAGAACTCAGTTTGAGCAGTCTAATCAAGAACTTAGGACTCAGTTTGAGCAGTCTAACCAAGAGCTTAAGCAGTCTAATCAAGAACTTAGGACTCAGTTTGAGCAGTCTAACCAAGAACTTAAGCAGTCTAATCAAGAACTTAGGACTCAGTTTGAACAGTCTAACCAAGAACTTAGATCAGAATTAAACCTGTCTAATGAGAGGCTAAACTCGACGTTATATCTTTAAAACAAGCTGAATTATCTAGTGCACATACACAGTTATCTTCACACCTTGATGTTAAATTTGAAGCTGCTAATCATGATATTAGTCATGTTAACAATCGGCTCAATATTTTAATGTCTGAATTTAAGGACAAAATAGATGCGGTAAGTACGGTTTGTTTACAATCAACTACACCTCTTGAATCTGTATTAGATAATAAATGTAGTAATGTTGATGACAAACTATCTGAATTTGAAAATGTACCAGGATTATTGAAAGAACACGTTGTTGATTGTGACGAACGTCTAAAGAATGTTAATAACAAGTTTAATGATTATGATCAAAGTTTAGATAATATCAAATCAAATTATAATTCTAATATTGGTGATCTTATGTCACTATTTTAGAAAGTAAAAGCAATGTTAATGATGATGTACATAAGCATATTTCTGATTGTACAGAAAAGTTCCAACAGTTTAATTCCCGAATTGAATGTATGGAACAAGGTAGCAAGAACCTTCAATCTGATGGGAAATATTTAACAGCCGAAGTTAATTCTAATGCTCGTAATTATGTTATTACAAATAGTAAAAGTAGAACAAAATCAATTGTTCTGGATAATACAGAATCTAATACATCTCAGAATGGAAGATCCAAGCGTGATGTTGGACTCAATACTTCGTCTAGTGACATATCAGGTGATTCTTCTAGGACACTTTCTGGTAAGAAGAATGTTATAAACACTAGTGCACGTAAACATGTCCGTTGGAAGCATAGGTATAATAAATCTAAGATCTAGCTCTGAAGAAACTTCCGTAAAGAAATTTCGATGTGACGACAAAGAAGGTTCTTTCCAAAAACGAGAGTTAGATGTTGAGAAATATAACTACACTGATGCTTGCTATCAATTGTTTGGTACAAATGCACATCCTACTTCTAGTTCTGTGTTTACTACGAATAATGACAATGGTAGGAATGTACATAATAATCCACATTGTCATCTGGATCAAAGCTTTAATTCTCCTTGTATGTGGTGTGATTTTAACCCACAAATATCGAAACCTAACCCACAAAATGATTGTGTTAGTAATATCGTGATGCAAATGTGCCATGTTCAGTTTCGAACAATCACGATGATCCTCATTCTTCTGTAAATAGTTCAAGATTGCATAACTGTAATAACACAGGGTTAAATGGAGCAAATCATATTTGCTGTAATCGACCGTATAATTTGAGAGAAAGAAATGATCATCCTATAACTAGAAATACATGCAATGGAGAAGGAAATGCAAGAAGTGGACGTTTAAAATTAAGTGAACTATCTCAATTGCCTAAGTTCTCGGGAAAGATAGAGCAACAATCACCGAGAGAATATATTGAACAGCTGGATAACATATTAAATGTTGTAGGAGTGCCAACAGAAATGAAACTGCAAAGTACTCAACAATGCTTCATTGGGAGAGCTGGTTATTGGTTTCGGACTCATAAATATTACTTTAATTCTTATGATCAGTTTGTACAAGAATTCATTAATCAGTTTGCTTCTTCGGAAGTTATCCAATCACAACTCTCCGTATTGAGGAATCGCAAATACGATCCCAGTGTACATGGCAGTTTAGAGACTTTTGCTTTAAAAACTCACTCTAGTTATAGCAATTTGGTTGAAAATCCTCAAGATATAGATGTTGTGCATTTAATACTTAGCCAATTACCTGATAATATTGCCAATGACATTACTTGTCACGAAATTCGTTCAGTAGATCAACTAACTAGCATGTTAAGAAGAACAGATGTAATAAAATTTAGTAGAAAGAGGCTTGTTGTTCTTTCTAATGATGACAACGAACGTGAAAATATTCCAAAGGTTTTTAAGAATTCGGAACAAAATAGAGGCAAGTTAAATGTGCGGCAAGTTAATGTTCGACGTTCGAAGACCACTAGTGTTTGTACTCAGACTCCAACTAGTAGTGAGGTAGATGCCAATGCTGTTATCAATCAAGGTTACGAAAATCGGCAGGGAAACAACCTTCGAGGCCGATATTTCAACAATTTTAGGAGAACCTCTAATAATTATGGATATCATGGAAATTTTATTGCTCGAAACAATTATAATGGTTTAAGATCTAGAAACGGAGGACAATTCCGAAACAATTACAGGCAAAATAATTATCGTTCACCTACAGGACAATTTAATGATGAAAATTTGCTCAATCAATCGAGATTCTATTACAGGAATGAAAATCGCAGTGCTGATAATAATACAATGCCCTATCAGTGTTTTCCTCCAATTATAACACCATTAAGCCTTGTTTCCATGATTATGAAAAAAATATAAATATGCTGACCAAGGCAGTAATATATTTTATTAAAAACATAAACTAAACGTAACGTTTCAACCTTCTAGCAAGGTCTTCATCAGACTCTGCATCAAGTACAGAGATGTACAGAAGTAGATGAGGCTAAGCAGATAGGAAGGGAGAAGAGAATGCTAGTGAGAAAATGGAAGGAAGCCAAGGAAATAGAGAAGAAAGGTGAAGAAGACACAATGAACTGGAATGGGGGACTGAAGTTAAACAAAGAATGGAAGAAAGTGTAAGAAAGAGTGGAAAGGACAAGAGAGAAAGAGGAGAGGAGAAGGGAGAAAAATGAAGGACAAAGAGCGTGAGATATTCTATATGAATATCTCTTCACATTCTATATGAAAGTAATTATGTTTAGCCTTTTAGGTGAAAGTACAGTTGGAAAGTGAAATCCACCTGCTAGAAAGTTCCTAATAACTTTCTAATAGTTTGGAGGGAGTAATGTTTGTGTATATATAATGCCCTTTTTGTGTATCTGGTTACTTTTGTACTTGATACAGAGTCTGATGAAGACCTTGCTAGAAGGTTGAAACGTTACGTTTAGTTTATGTTTTTAATCAAATAAATTACTGCCTTGGTCAGCATATTTATATTTTTTCATTTTCCTCCAAATTCAAATTCAATAGATTCTCAACCTGAATCAGCAGCTTTGGTATCACAAACTAATTCTGATTCTACAAGAATGGCAAATCGTGAACAAAATTCTTCGCGAATAGATCGATACAGCAACAAATTCCTAACTCTGCATATTTAAATTAGTTGCGCAGAAGGAAGTGCCTCAGTCCCTCTGCTGTCCTGTTAAGAGGCAACATCCCATATTGATAGTGTTAGTGAAGAAGGTCATAATAATGTTGTAAATAATGCGAGTTCATCTTTCAAAACGTTTGATATAAACTTTCTGTTAGAATGGTTCGACGATGAACCCGACTGGACTTTTAATGAGGATGGTGGTCCTATTCCTGTAACGGAAGTTCCAATCATAAATGGACTCATAATTAAATTACCTATTACTTGTATAATAGACTCTGGAAGTCAAGCAAATGTTCTAAATTACGAAGTTTGGTGCAAAATAACATCATTGATTGGTAATCTTAGATTAGACAAGGTTGAAGATATTAGATTGTCTGGATTTGTTGGAAGTAAAAGGTGCAAGATTGCTGGTTGCAAAACGATAAGCCTTCAAATTGATGATGAATATTTTCCTATGGAATTCTTTATTCTAAAGGAACTTAACGCTGATGTTATTTTGGGAGTTCCATTTTTACGAAAGTATAAGGCTATAGTAGATCTCAGAACACTGCACATAAGTTTAGTAAGCTCTTCAGGTAAGGAAATTTGTGCGACATTAAACAATGAAGATTCTAATTTGTTACACTCTAAATGTGACGAACAATGTACCTCTATGATTAAGAATGAACCTTAATCCAAAGAAAATAAATTGAAATCTTGTGGATTGTTAAATTATGTGCCTGTATCAGATATCGAATCTAAAATAAAATCTAAATAATTGAAGTTCAAAAAAATGATTTACTTTCACCTTTATGGATGTACCATAACCAATTTTCAGATAGACCAAGACATGCAAATGTAGAGGCATATAAAATACAATTGGATACTGAAATTCCTGTATCTACTGCACCATATCCCATACCGATGGCTAGAAGAAAACCTTTGGAAGAAGAACTCGCCAAATGAGAACGTTGGGGCATAATTTACCAGGAATCTTCCTTTGCACATAGTCCCGAAACAAGGGTGTCTGTGGAGGCCAGTTGTGGATTTTTGAAATTTAAATAAGCATGTTATTAGTCCGCAAGTTAGAGTGGAACCAATCAATGAAATGTTGCAACGCTTTTTATGAGTATGAGTATTTTTCTTCTATTGACTTATCTTGTGGATATTTTCAGATCCCGTTAAGTCCGGATTCATATATTTGTACTGCTTTCTCATATCGTGGAAGACAGTATCTTTTTCGATATCTTCCTTTTGGTATAAAGTCTGCAGTTTCTGTTTTCCAAGACAGAATGAATAAGATATTCATAAGGGAATTTAATGATTATGTTGTTCGCTACTTGGATGACCTCTTGATCATCAGTAAAACTTGGCAGGAACATTTACGGCATATAGAAGCTGTTATTCAGAAACTCAAGGAGGCTAATATGTCAATTAAGTTTTCAAAGTGCAAATCTTCATGTAAGGAAATTTCCTTTCTTGGTCATATAGTTTCTGGAAGCCAAATTAAAGTTGATTCAAGCAAGAATTCTGCAATAATAAATTTTCCGACACCTAATAACAAAAGAGCTCTTCGTAAATTCCTTGGCTTGGTCAACTGGAGAAGAAAATTTATAAATAAATTTGCAGAAACAGCTCAGCCACTTTATGAACTTCTGAAATATGATGTTCCTTGGATGTGGAAGGAATTGCATTCACAGGCATTTGAGAAGTTACGTGAGTTAGTTATATCTCCCGAGGGTTTAGCACAACTTGATTTTTCAAACCCTTTCAACATAAATGTAGATGGCTCGAAGAAGGGGATCGGTGCGGTTTTATGGCAAAATGGCGACACTTCAGGAGAGGATCTCAAGATTATATACAATATGCAAGTAGAGTTTTTCGTGGAAATGAGGTGACTTACAGTACGCACGAGATCGAATGTTTGGCAATTCTTTTTGCTTTTGAAAAAAATGTATATATATGTTGCTGGAACAAAAGTTCATTTGTATACTGATCACAAATCATTATCATGGCTGGAGTCTGCGAAGTCATTAAATCAGAGGCTAAACATATGGTCCTTAAAACTACAAGGATTTGATTATTCCGTGCATCATATACCTGGAACTTGTAACCAAGCTACCTATACTCTTAGTAGGTATCCTGATTTATCTACAGGCGTTCCTCTCATCAACGAATTATACATTAATTATTTGAATTTAGATATTGTTGATGAAGACACAGTTGACTTTCGGAAGGAGAGTCAAAGACTGGATCAATGCTGTTCTGAAATTATATGGCATTTAAAGGAAGGCAATACTCCGAAAGGATCCAAAGAGATTTACACATTCCATGACGGTCTTCTGTTTCTGAAGTACTTTCCAGACGATAAGTGGAAACTCGTAGTTCCAAGGGAGTTGGTACCTAAAATTCTACATCGACTTCACGATAAGCAAGGACATTTTGGATATTTTAAGGTTCATAATAAATGCAAAGCTTGTTTTTATTGGACAAAAATGAAAGATACTATTAAGGAATATCTCAGAAACTGCTTAACATGTGCAAAGACTAAGCAGGCAGACTTAAAAATTGATGAAGAAATTTTGCATGTACATACTACAACCCCTCACAGTATGCTTTCTATAGACCTTATTGGACCTTTACCGAAATCACAAGGTTATAGCTTTATTATAACAATAGTGGACGTTATGTCGAAATTTTTAATGGCCTACCCTTTGAGAAAAGCTACAACCAAGGAAATTGTAAATAAGTTCCAACTGCAATATTTTTATCACTATCCACTTTCTAAAGTAATTTTGTCTGACAATGGATCTCAATTTCGATCAGCTGAGTGGAAGAGTTTTGTAGAATCTAATGGAATAAAACATGTTACAACATCAGTGTATTCACTTTTCGCCAACCCAATTGAGCGATACAATAAGGAAATAATCAGGCTACTAAGACTATACACAAAGGATAATCATCAGTAGTGGTTTAAACACTTAAGTGTAATTATTGGACTTTTAAACAGTTCGGTATCTGAGGTTACAGGATTTACGCCGAATGAATTGTTTCTTCATGATAATGTCAAGAATACAGTATTTCATCAAATTAATTGGCCATCTGAACTGGAGAAGGTGACGTGGCAAAATAAATGTCTAATGGCAAAAACAAGAATGAAGAAAAGAGCTATTACCAAAACGAAGAAAGAGGATGGAAGGAGTATCACAATCGCAGTCAACGATATTGTTCTTGTTAAAAACTACGAGAAGAGCAGCTTTCTTAATAAGAAAATTCACAAATTTCTGGATTTATGGTTAGGTCCTTACTTAGTTAAAAATGTTAAAAACAATTATGTCGAACTTATGTCTCTAGATGGGAAGAAATCTGTAAATAAGTAAAATTTGTCTAATGTAAAGAAGTTTAATTGTTCAGCCGAAAGGAAAACACAGTTGCTTAAATTTGCTTAAATAATTCTTGAATGTAGTTAGGTTAAGGTAACTACGGACACTTCTACAATGAAAAATGTTGGATATATGAATAGTACATAATATTGTTTATTCATTTAATGTACTGAATTCATGCAACTAAAACAAAATGAAGAATATGTCAGTCAAGTTTGATTCACGGAGTTCATAGTGAACTGAATTAATATTGTTTGAAAAAAAAAGTAATTTATGTTGTAATTTAAAAATGCTCATAAGTTTGGAACTAAATATGGTAAAATTTTCGATATTTACAGAACTGAAATAAATCGAAAATTTTCACCCGGATGGGGTGCGTATTGTGACTGATCCGAAGATGTTCATTTATTTAATTTATTATTTATTGTTTAATTTTGTGTTTAACATTCATTATGATATTTATGTTGTTATCAATTACTATTTTGTTATGTTCCAAAACGTTGTTGAATTAATAAGATGTATAATTAATTATTGATAATGTGAAATTGCGATGTATAAATTTCTATACATATTTTGAGCATAACAACGAAAAACAAAACACAGTTGATCAATAAGCGAAAAAAAATATATGAAAATTTTAATTAGTGAAGTCCGAGTTTCATTGAAGTTATCAAAATCCTAATTGCTATTTCGGAAAGTGAATACTAGGATGTTTCGTTGAAGTTCAAGTAAAAGGCTTGCTTCAAGTGCGATGTTCCAACGACTCCGCCACGGTGGCCAGTGAAATACAAAAAGTAATTAATTTAAAATCGACTGGGAAAAATAGCAGGAATCGAAATGCTTAGAATTATTTGGAGAATAATCATTACGCACAAGTATGGAATTGAAATATCTCATTTTATCCAAATGTGAAATCAGAGCTATAACATTAATTAACAAAGCGGCTGACTTCATGGTGCTGTAGAACATAAAAGGAATTCATACCATATCCTTTGGTAAAACACAGGAAATGAACTACATAGAAATTTCAGCGAAAATGAATACTTCTCCAGAACTCGAAAGAGAGTGTCTTGTACACCGGGCCACTGATCTCTACCATCTCAGTTACCAAGCTACAGAGATCTGGGTTGTATTTTTCGCTGACAATTCCACGTAATGAATTCATAACAGCTCAATTCAATAAAAATTCCTAAACTTTTTCACAGAGCACGGAAGATAATCACACAGCAAATGTTACGACTGTTTCCCGTTAAGTGCAATTGATAAATTCTATGCAGAAGATAAATTAAATTATTGGCTAATTCGTGGAAAGATTTGAATGCACATCATCCTTAATGCAGGCAGGCATCGACGAATGCTTGGTCCGCTTACAGAGGAGCAAATCTTTCGTAAACAAATAAGAAAAATTTCAAGACAAGAGAAGGCAAGTCGAGAAATCAGGTTAAACCATAATTCAAGTTATGCTTAATGCATTCCGCGGTAAACATAGTTTCTTTTTCAGACCGAGGAAAAGTCTTTTGCTGAGTTTTCCTTTTAACAAGACGATTTGCTGATTAAATATTCAAGTTAAATCAACTTTGTCTCCACTAGGAGTTGGTCTGAGGTTTTGGGTTTTGGCATCCATAATGTTGTTTAAGGACTCAAACCATATTTGCTGTTGTTCTCCTGCATCTTTGGGAGGCAGGAGGGGTGGTGGGTTGAATGAGAAGTTGCTCGCGTTGAAACAAGTATGGGCCTTTGGGGGAAGAGGGGAAAGATAGAGAACGGAGTTGGAAAAGTTTCCTCCGTGCATTTGGAGCTTTAATTAACGACTTTCATAATAAGTTTTCACTGTTTGCCTTTCCCTGGTTGGGAGGTAAAGAAGGAAGTCTGTTGTCTCAGAATGCATCTTTCCCTGCGGAGAAAGTCTTACGCAAGGCAACTATGCTATTGCGTCACTGGAAATTGAATTGGAAATATGCGCGAAAAGAGGCATAGACTAACGGAATACTTGTTTCTTTCCATCCCTACAAATGACGTAATGCATTTTCAACATTTCTAAAAAGACCAATTTTTCGTGAAAGCGCTAACAGAAAAACAATTATGCATGGAGAACAGCAGTGGCGGCGATAGTGTTCCAAAACTAGGGGGCAAGGTGTCAAACTGGGAAGGAGGGGGAGGCAAAGGCATATTACTTTCCCTTGCTAGATAAAGTTTAACATAGTTCAGGGGCCAAAGTGGCAAAACGATGGGGGGCAACTGTCCCCTCATGCCCCCTAATCTTTGCCACTGGAGGAGAGATGTCTAATCTTCACTACAATACAACAGCGACCCATACAGATACATTGGCTTATTCACTTGTCGCAAATCTGTCGCAAGCCTTCTGCCCAGCCGCCTATTTTCATTACCGTGTTTTTCATTTAATAACATATCAGATAGTATGTAATACAATATATTAGTATTGATTTCATTAGTAATATAATTTGATGCCTATGACATCCCCAGTGAAGTTTCATATCACCCCAGGAGGAATGTGGCTGTATTAAACACTCTTCGAAATTCTACGGGAAAGAAAGTTTGTTTAACGCACGGCCATGAAAATTGGCGGCTTGCCAGAATTGCGCTAATGCCACGTGTGGGAAAAGCAAAGCGAGAGCGGGACAAAAGTCGCTGGTTCCCGCGCACTGTGTGGCAACGTCGACCGGACTGTGTTGCCTGTTCGAGCGTCAGGCTCTCTCTCAGGGGCAGTTTTGTGTCATCCCTGACCTTTCGAGCAAATACTGTCAGTTTGTATCTCATGAATTGCTAAGACCAACTCTACAACGAAATCTTTCATTCTCTTAAACCTCCGAACACACGGGGTTGTGCTTCGACGAGGCAACAGCGCGAACTTCTGCCACCCGCCTAATTTCATGGCCATGCGTTTAGGAAAAAAATCTGTGGCAATGTAGCTTCAGTCCACAGACTCCTCCTAGTCCCACCTTTGACCAAGACCGTAGCCCTGGGTTCGATGACTTCATACACAAACACGTCTAACGAACAATTTGGCTAGAGAAACTCCAGAACTACAAGGGAAGCATCCGTACGGCCAAATTAGTGTTGAGTGTTAACAGAATTAAAACTTCCTAACACTCGCCGTACGAGAACGCCTCAAACAGAATAATCCATTGTTGCCAGTCTAGGTGCTACCACGAAGGCCGAGACCGCGCGGAGGTTTTTAATCTGACAGAATTTGCCGAAAAGGTGAAGCGGGCACAGGGCGGAATATTGACGCTGCATTGTTTGTTTGTTAAACTTCATGAATCTTTCATCAGCCGAAAGTTGGGGTTTAATTGGGGGAAAATGTTTTGCCTCGGTAGCCAATCGAGGTGGGGTCGGGAGGAGCGCTCTCAATTATTGACTGCTTTGTTCCGAGCGCATTTACGGTGCTTAAATTATTTCGTTCCTCGGATGAATATTAGATCGCGGACCCAGGGTTCCTCCTGGTCGACGCTGAAAGGTTGGGTGTCAGAAGTTTCGCTGCTAAAAGATCCTTCCGTGAAGAATCGTCTGATGAATTACCAGTACGCTCTAATCCATAAGGAATTGCGAATGAGCCCCTTTCCCGCCGGGAAATTTAGAGTTAATTATGGGCGGAGGAATTTTACAAAGTGGTTTTAATCTTCTTGCCCGATTAGCCCTTTTACCTTCGCCTTCTTTTGGGTTCCTCTCGAAAGAGAATCCTGCAAGTTTGGACGAGGTAGGGGTGTGCAACTGCATTCTGTAAGGATAAATGGATTATTCTTTTTTATTATTATTTCCAGTTCGTGCGTGCGATGTTGAAGCGGGTCAGGCCTCATCCAGTTTAATTCCAATTTGATTACTCCAGGTGTCAACTTTCATTATATACACACGGGGAATATTTGACCATTATGTTAGATGCCTTGTATTAGGATCATTGGCGTTTTTAGAAGAAGAGGAGCCGGCCTCCATGACATAGTGGTTATCATACCGTCAGAGGTCACGGGTTCGAATCCGGCATGGATGTTCTTTGTGTGTCCCTTCATAAATTTCATCATCATAATTCCTCATCTTCGCGATTAGCCAAAAGTGGCAGAAGTGCGAACTATAATCAACCAAATAAAATCAAATTATAAGTAGAGGAAGCTATGACGCGCCACTGAAATCTCCGCAACCGAATTGCGCACACTTTAGATCCAGGATTGCGCACAAAGCTCACTAACCTGTTTTGCGCACAGATTTTGATCGAATGTTGCCACTTTGATAGCGCACTTAGTATGTGCGCAAAACTGTTTTTTTTCTTTAGACAAGAAGAGAGAGAAAATCAGAAATAAAGTAGTAAATCATACGAATTTACTCAAACTCAAGTTAGGTTACGTTAGATTAGGTTAATGACTGCAAAAACACGTGTAAGTCCACACACACACACACAAACAAACATAACAGAAGTGAGAAAGGCTTGAGAACATTTTACATCTGACAACATCGCCTCATCTTTTGTGCGCAATCCTGTACATTGTGACAGCTTGTCAACGGCTTATCAGACACCACTGATAGATCCGGGAAAGTGTGCGAAATCCGGCTGTAGCCCACTGAAATATCTCGAAAACTCTTTGGATGGGTTTTTGATTGATGGGTTTGATTAATTTATTTTGCTTTTCAGCCACTTTTGGCTAATCGCAAAGATGAGGATGAATTTGTTCACTCACAGAGAACACCCTTCGCAGGCCAGGAATCGAACCCAGGAATCCTGGCGTAGTACTGCCCTGAGCTAACAACTCCGCCACGGAAGTTGTTTTTTAGAATGGGGGTGGGGGCTGTAGGAAAACAGGGAACACTGCAGGGGATACTCCAAAACTTCTGATATCTCGTAGGGAAATGTTAATTGTACGTAGTAGGACATTTTCCAAACTACGCTTTGCCGACCTCCTTGGAGGAGTGGTTAGCACAGTGAGATGCTACGCCATGGTCTCGGGCTTGAATCTCGGCCTGTGCATGAACGTTCACTGTGAGTGTCCCTTCATCCATTTCGTCATATCATCACTGCGACTAGCCAAAAGTGGCAGAAAAACAGCTATTAATAACAAAAATCATATGAAGCCAAACAACGTCTATTTATTCGCGAAAGTATATCGATTTCATGTGACATTTCGTGTAAAATGAATGGCTTTCTCAAAAGATGAGAAAATATGGGGAAGTACAAGGAAATCATTCACATCTTATGTTACAAGAGTATGTGATTACTTTACTTGTAATTATGAAATACGTATTTTTAATTAAAATAAATCCGTATGCTATAGTTGAGAAGTTCTGCGCCTCCAATTCAGCCGCCGGGCAGAATGATTCCGGCCGCCGCACGGGCACGCGATCGAGCGGCACAAAGAAGACTCTGTAGATGTACCGCTCTTAGAGGTATTCGGAATTCCTGGTCGACGTAATAGCTATGTTAAGGTCTCTCTACTTCTTCATGAGTTTTTGAGTTATTGTAAAATGCACTTATATAATCAACAAAGGAAACAGTCATTCAGAAACAAAATGGTTTCTTGAAATTTAGTGATAAAAAATAATGTGGACGTGTGAGGGCCTCCCTTCAGTTACGTAAGTTTATCGTACGTGTACGCTAGGGTTAACGCGAAGAATTAGAATAACGACGTTGAATAACTAAATACGAACAATTGCAAACTTTTAGAATACTTGTAGTTCTGGAGAAACTTGTTATGGCTGTATTTTCCGCCCTTCAGGTGGGAACGCGAGGAAGCCATCAGAAAGGAAGGAAAGCCCGTTTACACGAGAGTAACACAGCTCTTTGGGCTTTCTTTGCTGCATTGTGTTGGATGCCAGCCAAAGCCAGGGCTCAATGCCACCCGACGACGCACATACATGTGCATTTGGGCGTGCCAGGCGTATCCTTGACACGCTGCCCCCTTCCCCTTTCAAGGAATGGCCTGACATGAAGGAAGTTCACTCGGCGGAGAAATGGAGGCCTGCTTTCCTCAAAGAATGCTTCCTCTTTCCACTCTTTCTCTGTGAGATATTCATTCTTTTCGGGGGCTACTTCTCCTTCCCTTACTCGAGTAGCGGAATGAGATCAGTTTCCAATCTAGGAATGCCCCCCCCCCCCCGTCTAGTTCCCTGCCATTTTTGACACCAGGTATAGTGCCGGTTGTGACTGTCATTTTTAATAACATTCATAATTTTATTGTCACGATAAAAAAATCTTTGATAAGAAGAAGGATATTTCATTGTTACTGTTTTAAAATGTATTATTATGGGATATGGTGTAGTACTAAATATGGACGGTGTTAAAGGCGGAGCTACCGCTGAGCATGCGCGCTCGTCTGGTTCCCTTCGAACATCCGTTTACGCTGACGGTTCTATGAACGTTAATATGAAAGGGCGAAGTGAAGAATCTTTTACAAGGAAAAACGGTGCCAGTTGTGCAGCATACGGTTGCACAATTTATTGAGTCAAGTATCACTTCATGGGTTTCCGAAGGACATAGAGAGAATAAATACATGAGAACTCGTATGCAACAAATAACTCTACAACATAGTTTAAAATATTAATTCATGAAATCTATGAACACCTTTTCGTCACAAAACAAATATATGTTGTTTAGTCTTAATTAAATAACCATTTTATTGTGAAGCAATCAGAACAACGAATTATTATATATCTTTTGTAGCCTACTTCTGTATGATCAAGCGTACGACATTATGTAAAGTTGTAGAAAAGATAGACGTTTAATTAGACTATAATTAGTGCTGCCATCTACCCTCGGGTTTGAAAAGGTAATATGCAAGTCGAACTACCGTTGAACACTTTAAATGTATCACAGCACTTTTGTTATTTCTAAAGAAGAAACTTTTCTTTTAATAATCAACACTGCAGTTGCTCATCCAAAGGATTCAACAAGTTCGTTCCTTCATGGTAAATGTTGAAAAATAACTTTTCTTCACTGTCGTCAGTCTGTGGGCTATCGTCGCACAACTGATGAAAACAAGTGCTGATTTCTTACTTCGTATACTTGTGAACTGTACTGGAAGCAACGGGGACTGAAATAAACCGAAAGTTCCGGAGAAACCAATGTTTGTCTACATTTTTTACACAGTCTATATCACAATAATTTATATATTTTGTGCTTATTGCTAATTTAAGTCCTGACAGCAACAATTATGGCAACCTAAAGCGAGGATTCGTAAATATATATGGTGTGGAAGTTAGCTTCTGATTACTTGAAATAAGACATGGATCAGAAGCAACATTCTTACGATCTAGGAACGGGAGTTTTGTTAAGATCCCATGTCTTCGAAAGTTTTAGTGAAAATGAAACTAATGAAGAAAATATAGCCATTATACTTTGGTGGCTTAACCTTATAGACACAAAACGTTAATTATACACATCAAATAGTAACATAATCAACATTCAATACTATAACAAATCTTTCAAAGAATGGAAACCAATTCTGAACTAGGTTTTTACCCTTGTTTCTTATCCAATTTACCATTCCTAAAAAAAATCCTTAACACGTTTCTATTTCTTGGAATAGGATATTCAGTTACTGCTACATTTCTTTCTGGATTGACAGAAATGATTTCATCTGATACTGTAAGACCGAGAAACTTCACTTCAGACTTACAAATTGTGCACTTTCATAATTTGATGGACATATTTACTTATTTCAAAGTTTTCACCATACAATCCGTCTTGTAATCAAAGGGTGGAGGCACATGGTGGTTCGGATCCCACTTTAAACTGTAGGTCCAGTTCCGAGTAGCCTTACTGTGCATAAGGTGGACTTAAAACACCAACTCAATCAATCGATTAGTTAGCACGTAACACATGACCATAAACCACACATTAAACCGCTCCATAACGTAGTGCAAACGGTGCATACACCAAATGCACTACTTGACACCAAATCAACAAAGTTTCAGTGTTGCACTTTGTAAACACCTAGACTCGTAAGTGCAGAAAGAGTCAAAAAATGCAGCGAAATAGAAGGACTAATAGCAACGAGACTCACGATCATGCATCGAGTCTAGCCCTGTTCATGAGTGCACTTTAGAAAAAATTGCACTGAATAAGAATTTAAAAGTTTTGATTAGATTAAATACAGAAGAATATACCAGCATTTAGCCATTGAGTTATTTGAGAAACGTTTTTTGTAATCTCCGCCTATCCTGTTTCAGTTCATTGCTAGGAGCTGTGTTATCCTATGAAGGATGGTCGTATGATGATTTTGTGTAAAATTGGAATACCTTGGTTACATTAAGATAGAATAAAGTGTAGCAAAATTTTAGTGTATTTTGAACATCTACAAACACTGTGAACATGTTTTTCTTGGAATATAAATCAAGTGATTTCCGGATAGGCTTCCGAGCTATTGAGAGCTAACGTCACTCTCATATTCAGTTCCTCAACTTCAATCCCTGAAGGTGAGAGTTACGTTAGCTCTCGAAAGCTCGGAATCCTATCCGAAAATCACCTGGCTGATATCCAGAGAAATCTTCTTCATCATTCTCCCTTAGGGGTATTACTTTACGTTATACAGTAACTCCTATTTGGAATTATTCAGAACGATAAACACAGTTGAGAATTGCAGCTTGGGCCAGTCGCACACCGGATCCAACACGACACGACGCGATGAGTCATTCTACCGTAAACCGTCTCAGGGAAGGTATTACCATAGTTATTTATTTAAGGCCGCACACCGGACGAAACGTTTGACTCGTGCCACGTTGCGACGGTTTGCGACAAAACAACGAAGGGCCGTGGAATTTGATCTGGCGAGGAGCAGCTGGCGACGAAACGATCTGCGCATGCGCGAATTCATTCTCCTCATACACAGACCTCAAATTTCAGACCGAAAACGGGAGCAACATGAAGCCAGAAATTAAATTCGGTCATTGAATCTTACATCAAATGGTCAATATCGTATTTTCTAACCAATTATTTGCTACAAATATATTCAAATCACAACATATAAACTCATACATCAATTCTACATACAATTGATACACTGATTTTGCTCTAAACTGTTATATTACTTATAATACACGAATTTTCCGCTTCTCAAATTATAAAAGACAAACCTAGATCTACTGTGTTCATGGACGAAATCTGCAATTTGATTTCAACTCACAAACAAAATGACTCGTCGTGTCGTGTCACTTTGTGACTCGTCTTCTTACTCGGATCCGGTGTGCGGCTGGCCTTAGTTTGCAGATTTATTTATTTATTCACTTGTTTCCCAACAGAGAGAATCTCCAATTACAGGAAAGCTTACATATTATATTCAAATAAATAATATACATATAACAGGGCAGAGTACATATACACACACACATACACACACAATCGAATTTATACGCACGAGATAATTAGTGAAATACTGCAGGAGAGGAACATATATCCATCCATATACACATATGTTTATTGTTCAGAACATAACCTTAACATAGTATTGAAATAAATAATAAAAAATATTTAGCTTATATATGACATACATAGTCATCATAGATACAAGAGATGAGTAATATAATTTCAGAATAATGGAAAATAATGCACACTTCAATGAATAAACATAAAAAGCAGGCTTAAGGACATCCAATAATTGTTCCGATAGAAAGAAAATTCAACTACAGTTCTACGTAATAAATGTCATCAATATCTGACATCTTCCTAATTGTAGGTGTTCCGAAGACAGACGCATTTTGAATTTTGATAAAGTAATTTCTTTAGCGCTCCCTCTGACAAGGTGCAATGTATCATCACGTCGTGCAGCAAAATATAGCCCCCGGATTTTGGTCACCGCCGGTCGAAAGCTCAAGAACAATCTCCAGTAATAAATCGACATCACCGTGGCATTCCAACAATCGGAACATTGTTGCAGGTAAATATATCACGTCAACCTGTCGGCGGGTTTGGTCGTGACGAATGGATGCAAATGCTATGGAAACGGACGCAGGTAATTTGGACGTCAAGGAGAGATTATCTGCTCGAGTAAGTAGCAAATCATGGTGTGCAGATTTTGCATTGATGGGTGACGTCGCCCCCTGCCCCCACGTGCGACGGGGCTTTGTCGGGGGTCAGACAATCGTGATCTGAGATTATCATCCCTGTAGTGGTAATGAGGTGCTCTCATTGTTCTGGATAACCTTGTCAGCAGTTTGTTTTTGTCTGGTGTTGCATTCGTCCGGACGGGACAGGGGGAGAAAGCAGGGGGGAGTTGTAGTCAGTGTCAGTCTATGTCAACCACGTCTCTATATGACTGTGAGTCTGAAGCCCGATCGGCCAAAGAATAGACTTCAGGAAATCCGGACTTTTCGCCTCCAGTTGTGGGAGTTTCAAGGGAATAAAGTGGTGTTGCTGCACGCCTGAGTTTTGTTTAGTCGTACACGACAATTTTTCTGTCAACATGCGCCCTTCACTCGCAATGCAGTGAAATGTAGGGAATCGGAGACCAATTTGCTTGCTACGAGGCGGCAGCCATTAGGCTTCGCCGTGTGAAACTTTCTTGGAAGTGTCACCTTTTCGAAAACGACTCAAAACATAAAATTTGGCAACGCAGAATACCACGATAATTTCCCCTCACGACGGCAATTGGGCAAAGCCGATTGGTTTAACCGTTCTTGTCACCCTCCCTGGCTTTCGACGGAAAAGGCAAAAATAGAATTTTGAAGTCTGTTCTTTCGCCGAACAGACTTTAGTTAGTCAACATCCATAAGGTGATCGCTTTACCCAGGCGTATTTTTTACCCTTTTCCTCATCAAGCGTAACATAATATAAAATATCATACATACAGCGGCCTGAAAGTTCAACACTACATGGACAATTCAAGCATGTTAGATTGAAACTCGCCTATATCCAAACATTGTCCTCTTTCTATTCTTCGCTATTACACCATTAAGCCTTGTTTCCACAATATGATAAACTCAATATGCTGACCAAGGAAGAAATTTATTTTATTGTGCCTTGTTACATTTGTACTTGGTGCAGAGTCTGAAGAAGACCTTGCTAGAAGGTTGAAACGTTACGTTTAGTTTATGTTTTATAATAAAATAAATGTCTGCCTTGGTCAGCATATTGAGTTCTTCGCTATGTGCACTAACAACGGAGTTGCCTATTTTCCTGGAGTTTTGAATCACCCTGTATTTCTAATAACTGGGAATGCAAATATCAGATTCATGTACGTTAATTCAAACGATACGTGTTTCATTTACCTTTGAATTATGAAAATTTGTGTATAAAAATATGTTATCATGCATTACTTAACCTACCCTAACTTAACCTGACCTAAATCTACCATAACTCCATATCCCATTGGCATCCAATTATATAATTTTGTACAGTTATTGAGCAATAGTGTATGTATTACATATATTTTTTAAAAAATAAAAGAAAACATTTTTTTTAGAAAATGGCCACAGTTTTCCTAAAAGCACCTTCAATTTGTTTTTATCCAGACATAGCCATGTTATAATCTCGTGTAAAGGAACCCTTCAAGACCTTTCCAAAGATGTCTCAGTCATGTCTATAGGTGCCCTGATTGCTGAGATATTGCGATTTAAAATTAACAGGATGTTGGAAAAAATGCTCCAAGTCGTATATTGTGCACCCCTGTATTGATTGATTGATTGATTTGGTGTTTTAAGTAAACTTTATGCACAGTAAGGCTAATCAGGACTGGACCTACAGTTTAAGGTGGGATCCGAACACCTATGTGCCTCCACCAGGTATCCAACCCGGGACCCCTTGATTACAAGGCAAGGACGCTACCATTGCGCCAACGGATAGGCCCTGTGCACCCCTGTAATTTCGGAAATACAAATTATATGGATCTACAACTTTGCATATGTTCCTACCCCAGGTTTGAAATGAATCAAAAATTGCAAGGTTCAGGACGTTGATTTTACATGAAATGACCCAGATTGCGATTGGATCAAATATCTCCATCATGCAGATCCGAACCTGACACTGTCCATAGGAACTTCGATACACAATTATGTTGACGAGACCCCGTGCGCATGGAACAGCACAACCTATTGCCGTTAACAAGTATTGAAATGCTTGCAATTTCTCACGAATGTCCTAACCGAAATTTTCCTCAGCTCGCCTACGAGGCAGCAGGCTATCCGCGGAGAGCGCCACCTACGTTAAACTACCGATTCGATCTTCGATTCAGCGACGCGACCGGTTTAGCAAACAAACCGTGCCCAATCGGTTTTTGGGTGATTAGCGGTTTTCAGTCAGAGTGCCTGGCGTGTCATTAATTTGATGAACCGTCGATTAAGCCTAACCGGTAGGTAAAGAGACTGGATGCTATCTCTGCAGCTGCCTTCCTAATTACTTTTGACACTCACTCATTCCTCTGTGCATTTGTAAACCGTGTAAGTTACACAAGGACATTTCTGTTACAACACTGATTTTTGTACTAAATTGGTATCCACGTGTTTGAAAAAGGATACCGCCTTAGTTTGCTTTAATTTTTAAGGGTCTGTTTGATGTTTATTGACACGTTCTTTCAGTTAAAATAACATGATTATTTAACTAAAACACAATGAAGACTCGTAGCATTAACGTGATGCCTCTCAGGGTATTGGGTAATAATATCTCTGTTCGTTCGTCAAATAAAAATTAAAGTCAAGTTTTCACTAAGAGAAAATAAGCATATTTTACTTCTTAGCAAAAGCAATACTTATGTGCATCAAATCCATTTCACTCAAAGAAATAACAGCTTCTTACAATTCAACTTGACCACTCTTTAAAACTCAAAGCCCGAACTAAATGTCTAGACAAAACACAATCGTAATTCACATGGCAACAACTCACACAAGATATGTACATAAAGGTCAGCCACTATCCTGATATTATCAGTGATAGGTTTAAATATTAAATACCATAAGAATTACAAAATGAATAACAGAGATTAAGATAATAACAATAAACATTTGTACAACGAGAAAGGTAATTATAAACAATAAACATTAGTGCAATAGGAAAGGATGTGTCATTATACGTATTATGGCTGTTTTTATCCGTTACATAACTAAAACAAAATTTAGGACAGGCCCCTAACAAGAAATGAAAATGTCCCTTAAAAACCTCCTTACTAAATTTTTAAAACTAATTTATTTATTCACTACTAAACAATAACTAAAACTATTCTAGTTATGTGGACTAAAGTCTCTTATCCAGTTTAACAGCCTAGGCTGTAAAGGGACATTAGCAGGACAAAACAGTCCTACAAAGGATTGTACTGGTCGTTGGTCCAGACGCCAGGGCCTCGTTGACCTGTAACATTGCAGTTACTGGGGTAGAAGTGAGGTTGACGTTTAGGTGTCCTACCAGAAGGTTACCCCTTTACAACCCTTTGAACGGTGTCATGTCAGGCCTCTACTGAAACCTTTATCTCATTGAATAAAAAATCTTGTTACATTTTATCTGCCCCGTTGCTAATACGTATTTATTTTTTTTATCATTGATCTCCTAAGAAACTGAAAATCTTGTGCAGAGTGGTGTAAGGGGTCAAGCTTTGGGATCGAGCTACTGGACAGCGCAGGTTTCAACCTCCTGTGGGGAAGCGTATCAACATTTCTCCTGAAATTTCGGCCAGTGTATTGAACCGGTGGCCACCCACCATTGTCAGGAGATTGGAGAGCTACGAATGAGTAGCAAAACCCAGTCAACGAAGCCTACAGCAACGACAGGATGTTCGTGGAGCTGATTGTATCTGGCTGTATCCGAAAAGATCTCTTCTCGTAGAACATCGGCCGAACATGATATCCGCAAGAAACAGAAACCATGAATCCCCAAACATAAATCATGCACCTATAACAAGTCCTTCATTGTCACATGGATTAGGAACTGCCTGCACCATTAACTAACATTATTTGCCATCATAATTTTAAGGAAAAATATTAAAGATGTTACTGGTGTTCCAACTGAACTGCACTTACACTTCATATAACGCTCACCTATCACCCCCCCCCACACACACACAAACATTGCACAACTAATGACTTAATACATATCAGTTCAATGTATTATTCTATTATTGTATCCGGTGATCTGTTTGGGATGTCATAAAAGTAAAGTGTTATATACCAGAAACCATTCAAATGTATTGCCTGGGAATGGTACATAGCCTACATACATGTGTAGGAGAGTCAAAGTTTATGTATCCCAGCACATTAGCACTCAACAGGTCCGCCGTTGCGGACACGGCACAATTCATACCGCGCAAACATGTTGCCTCACGTGGCGTGCAGCATTTCTGGAGTGATCTGTTCAAAAGCTGCTCTAATCTGCAATCGCAGGTCGGCTTCAGTCTGTGGGTTTTGTGCATACAACAATGACTTGACGTACCCCCCCCCCCCCCCAAAAAAAAAATCTGAAGACGTTAAGTCCGGTCTAATCGCAAACCATGGGATGGGTCCACTACGGCCACACCAGCGATCGTTGAATATCCCATTGATATGATCCCGCACTATGAGAGCCCAATGTGACGGAGGACCGTCCTGTTGAAACATACTGGTGTCCAGTATCCCAATTTTTGCATACACAACGCACTGAGCACGTTGTTGTGGTGTGACCACCATCTTGTCTCTCATGCATGCACGCTAGCGCCGCCACGCGGTTAAAGTCTGTAAACCTCCGCTTACTCGAAACTTACGACCTTACTGCTAAGAGTACGGCAAACTGTTCAGAGATATGTACATTAACCTTGTGTGTATAACACTTTACTCTTATGACATCCCAAACTGATCACCCGATATAATATTTGTATTTGGTTTATTGTACTATTATCATGATGATTACGTTCTTTTCTTCTCTATTTTGGGATAGCGGGGTTTTGCCACACTTAGTCCGTATATGTTTTTACCTTTTTGTATCAGACTTTGTTTCTATGAACCAAGCGACGCTATACGCTTTCTCTTGCGGGGGACAACATTTTTATACAACGCAGTGAAGCACCTGAAACAAACAACAACAACGTCAATTAAAACTTTCATAATTACAGTTAATTTTACAACAAAAACCATGAACGTCCATAGTAGAGGGTGTCCGTAAGAAATGTGGAAACGTGTAAATGGACTTTGTGTACACCCTGTATTCACAAAAAATGTGACAGGGTGTCAGACAGGACTTTCACGATTGTTTAAAATTCACATTTCAATCATATAAACGGCAATTCGAAATCACACAAAATGTGATTCATAGATCTACAGATCAACTAACGAAATTGCTACATATTTGACTTAAGTTTTTGAGTACCGAAAGCACAGTCAGAAATGTGAAATATTTTCATGTGTCTCTTCGTTTATAAGAAATAACTATTTAAACATTTGAAGCATTCCACCGAATAACGCTGTATGGAACATTTCAGTGAATGCGAGAACAACGGATAAAACCTGTTGTATGTTACTGAACTACAGTAGAAAAAACAAAACCTTATGCAAACACAGTAGCAATATTTGGGCAACATGACTGGCCAGCTTGTAGCCTGTAGAAGCAGGGCCGCAACATTATTTCACTGGTAACTCAGCACATTCCCAAAAGTGCCATACAGCGTTATTCGGTGGAATGCTTCAAATGTTCTCATCCTGAAATTCAAGACAACTCTTTCCACATGGATCTTGTTTGCAAGAAAGAAAACCACTTTTTCAATATTCTTGTAAGCGCTCCTTCTGGTCTCTTAGTTGTGATTCAAGAAACTTCCGTTGCTTCTTATGTTAATTCATCACTGTCTTCTTTGAAATTTCTCGAGGTGCCTTGTTTTGCAAATACGAAAAAGGAACAATCCAGTTTCCTTTGTAGCACTGAGAAGAAGCGTTTAGGGCGCAACGAAGGGTCGAAAGAAAAGAGGAGGCTCGTAAGAAAATTCCTCCTCGTTTCACTCTTAACATCTTGTCGCTCATTTGGAGCATTTCCCCCCTGTGTATCTTCCCATCGTCTTTTTCACGTCGTTTCTTTCTAGGGACTTGTTTACAAGGAAGGAAATTGCTCAAAGAAAGCAGTTTTGGGATAGGGGGACTTCAAAGCAAATGCCTCGAAGAAGGGTGGGTTGTTAAGGGCCTACTTTGTGAAGCCATCAGCACTTCAGCCTCTGACAGAAATTCTTCTTTTTTACTCGTGTGCTCACAATAGCTCTGACAGGTAGATTGGTCTAATGATACCACGAATATATGATTAGCGAGGTTTGCAAAGATTCAGTTTTCCATAGGCCACATTTGGATAATGGACATCTGGAAGCACAAAATTGTGGAGGTGAGGGTTGAAGCAGGGTCCCACGCATTTTCGATCTCGGCCATACAGAAAATGAGGTTAGTATTTCGATTCGGTTGGCTTAATCCTCCAGGGTTGCCCCAGGTATCTATTGCTTAGAGTGGGCGCCTGAACTGTAGATACTTGTGCATTAATGTGGAAAAATTGCTTTATGAGATCCTCACCCAGATATCGAAACGGGGTCAGATGGCCGCGGGACAAACGCTGCTCATTTTTTTTTTCAATTCAAAATATGTGTTCGAAACAGAGATGCTAGAGCAACCCAGTTCTAAAAATAACCCGACCCGAAATCCTGACCCAGGACCGAAATTCCTGTACCTTGACCTGCTACTGAAAATTGGGTACTCTGATCTGAGACAGAAAATTGGATCTCTGGAGCGAGCGAATGGAAACAAGTCTCTGCGCAGGTAGGGAGGGACTCGAGAGTGGTCGATCAATGAACGCGTGCCAGGGGAAGTGAGTGCACGAAGAGGAAAATTCGGCCGCAGCTACCAACCGTTAGCGGAAGAGCGTACTGCTTCCTCTGTCCACTCGTTTTCTCCCCATTTCTGCCATTATGCGCGGCCATGCTCCACACATTACTAGGACAAAGTACAGGTAACCTGATCAGGATACAAAAATCGGATAGTCTGAGCTGAGCAGAGACCGAAAACTGTATACCCTTATCCACGACTAAAAATTGGGTACTATGAACAGGGACTGAAAACTGGGTACCCTTATCCACAACCGAAAATCGGGTACTCTGCTCGAGGACCAAAAATCGAGTAGGTACCTTTGTCGGGGATCAACAGTCGGGTACCTTAGTCCGGGATCAAAAATCGGGTACCTTAGTCCGGGATCTAAAATCGGGTACGTTCGTCCGGGATCAAAAATCGGGTACACTAGTCCGGTATAAAAAATCTTGTATCTTAGTCCGGGATCAAGTATCGGGTACCTTAGTCCGGGAACAAAAATTCAGGTACCTTAGTCCGGGATCTTTAATCGGGTACCTTAGTCCGGGATCGAAAATCGGTCCGGGATCAAAAATTGGGTACCGTAGTCTGGAATCGAAAATTGGGTACCTTAGTCCGGGATCAAAAATTCAGGTTACTTAGTCCGGGATCTTTAATCGGGTACCTTAGTCCGGGATCGAAAATTGGGTACCTTGGTCCGGGATCAAAAATTGGGTACCTTCGTCCGGGATCGAAAATCGGGTACCCTGACCTGGAACCAAAAAGGTGTATCCTTATCCGAGAACGAAAATCCAAATACAGGATCTAAAATCTGGTACTACGTAATATCCGGACATAAAATTGGATACCCTTATCCGGTACAAAAAACCGAGTAGTGCTATCCGGGATCGAAAATCGGATACCAGTGTCTGTACTGGGAGCAATATAACCAAGTTGTTGACGTACCCATTCTGCCTGTAAGCAACTCGAGCAGCCACCCTCGCTACCCTGACCGACTCCAAAGCACTTTCTTCTCCAAAGAAAGCGAGACCACAAACAGCATTAATTTCTCATGGATGGAAGTCTGGAATGTTTTTCAGGCAGAAGAGGGTAAACAGGAAATTCTGGAGAAACGGAGAAGGAAGGAAACGGCGATGAAATATTCCCTGCAAAGCGGGAAACGAAGGAGGCGGAACAGATTCCAATGATCCTCCAGGGCCTACTCGATGCTGGAGTTGTCCAGGAATTCTGGGATGGCCGGTCTTCTTTGCAGTTTCTCATTGTCCAGCCACTTGATCTTCCAGCGATCGGGATGGGTCGTATTTCCCCCAGCAAGGCTCCGAACAGAGATTACGTTAAGTCTCTGGTACTCTTTCTTCCCTCAGTGTTTCCAACTCTGACGCGTCTATGTTACTACTATCGCATGGATATCGTTTGGACTCCAATTGAAAATAAAACAGTGGATCTGCCTAAAAAAGAGTTTCATCAAAATTTAGCTCATTCAGTTCTGTGTTAATCTATGGTAACCAAATTCTTTCTTGTGTGCCTTCGATTTTTATTGTCGTGAGAAAAAACATAGTGGTTCGGATCCCACTTTAAACTGTAGGTCCAGTCCCGATTAAGTGTGCATAAAATGGACTTAAAACACCAACTCAATCAATCAATCTATCAATCCAAACTACCGCACTCTGTGAAATTATATATATTAAAGAGACTTGTGATCCGACCGTGATGAAATTTAAATACAGTGTAGGTAGAAAGGTTATAAATACAACTGTTAATTTTCAGATTTTTTAAATCTGAAAAAGTATGTTCTTATCGATTTTGTGAGACAACTTTTTCCTAGGATTGGATAATTCTACAAAATGATCTTGGTCTTGTTTGGAAGATCTTTCCAGCTAGTTTTAAAACTCATTATCATTGTCAATTCACATTCTGAAACAGAATTTTACACATTTTTTTATTCAACGGAGTAAACAAGTCTGTTGAACGTGGCGACACTCAATAACAGTCCGCAGTTTCAACTGTTCAACTGTGTGGCCACTCTCAACACACATCTTTACTCCATTGAATAAAAATCTGTATAAAATCAAGGTCACGAGGTCTTGCCTTTGTTTTTTTTCACATCTTACCGAATTCTGTTTTCGGAGAGCGATCTGACAGATGCACCATAGTAGTTGTTTTTGTTACATTGTGTTTGAAATGGCTCATAACTCATTTTCAATTTCAACAAAATATTACATATTACCTTGAACTACCTCTCTTCTGACAATATAACAATATAGACATTTTAAGAATTTTGAACTAAAAAAAAGCCACTGTTGCAATTGTCAACTGTCTTCCTCTTCGCACAAATTACGTTACGTTTCTCTAACTAAACATTAATTATTGTAAACTGCTTTACGATATTCTTCTATATCCATGTCAAGTCACGTGAAACGCGTCATAAATTAACAATAGCAAAACAGCGGTCTGACAGACCCCTCTATAGTAGCAGTATCATAATAAACGTCCGTAGTAGTTAAAGGTTGAATCATTGAGAAATATTACTTGATTGGTGAAATAAACGTGCAGTTTGCAACCTGTTCTCAACGGAAACCTTACGTTCGTCTATCGTCTTTCGCGATTTTGTTTTGTTTTCTCGAGAGGATGCAACTCGGCTTAACTTTTCCAGAAGCAATGGATTCCGGTGTTTCTCCAGAGCTATAAATTACCCCGGAGTTTCCCGGAGCAAGACCCCTCCTATTGGCAGTTAACTCAATACCCCCCGGAAAGTTAGGTCGGCGGTGGACACCGGAAACTATCCGTCGCTCATCCTCCGGGTGGGCTCGATGAACTAAACCCGGAGTCTGGAACTCGGTGCTCTGCCCAGGATTACTTTGATTAGCTAACCGTCCGCCACGTCATCAATCACTGCCTCTCCAGCCAATGAGATCCATTCGGATCGATGTTTTTCACCCCAACGCTTGTTTTGATTAGATTAATTCCTTCTGAACCAATCTGCACTTGTCGATTGTCTTACTCGGCACCTGTGGTACAAAGTTATGAAAACTGTAGAACAAGAAGATAATAGATTTAGCAAACTTTCTGCGATTAAGAAAGTTTTCGAGTTTTTAAGTCCACTTTATGCACAAATTGCCTGATCGGGACTGTATCTACAGTTTAAAGTGGGCTCCTAATTGCAGTGTGCCTCCACCTGGTATCGAACCCGGATCCCTCGGTTACAAATCGACGACGCTACCACTGCGCTACTGGGGATGTCCGATTAAGGAAGTGTTTCAAAACATTCACTCTTCTTGATTGGCTGATTTGGTGTTTTAAGTCCACTTTATTCATAGTAAGGCTAATCGGGACTGGACCTACAGTTTAAAGTTTAAACCACCTCTTTTTTTCTATAAATTTATTTAAAAAATTACATTTTTCTCTACACTGATCCAAATGTTTCTGTATTACTTTTGTTCACAAAATCCTAAAGGCAATTACAGTAGGTAATATTCACGTGGTGGGCCTATCACTCCTCCCCTCCTCTGGTATGTGTTCTGACATGATACTCATGCCAGTAAGAGTATAAAATTGTTTGCTAATAATGTAATTTCTTGTAATTATTATGATAACTATATAATTGCACGTATAAAATAGAGTAAAATAAACCTAATCAATCGATCGATACAATTGGTCATCAAAATCGATGGTTTTCTGTGCTTTTCTTCTGATATTTCAAACTAATTCTGGTGTGCTATGTTTAACAATGGTGCCTCCCTGAGGTGTAGTGTTCACGTCGTCGCCTTGTAATCAAGGGTCCCAGGTTCGATACCCGGTTGAGGTAGATAGAGTTTCGGATCCAAATTTGAACTGTAGGCCCAGTCCCGATTAGCCTTTCTGTGCATAAAGTGAACTTAAAACAAACACAAACGAGAGAACTGTGTATGTGAAGGAACAAGAATTAGTCCGAGGCATTGAATTGTTGTCTTAAGTCCACTTTATGCACAGAAAGGCTGATCGGGACTGGGCCTACAGTTCAAAGTGGGATCCGAAACTCTATCTACCTCAACCGGGTATCTATCTTCACAAGTACTTAACTATATTGTGGTATTCGCCTGCGCATTGCTCTATATTACCTTACAAAAACTAGCATACTTATGTACGTAAATCTCAATAAATATTTTTGTGTGTGTTTATCTTCTTCATTTTAAGTCAGCCGTGGTAGCTCAGTCGTTGTCGGTCTTCGTGGTCGAGTGGTTACCTCTGCGTGCTACGACGCCAGGGGTCCAAGATTTGAATCCCTGTTTGGGCATGGATATTTGTGTTTGTCGGGGATACTACCACATAGGGGCATTCCTTCTTAAAGAAAAAAAGTGTTAGGACGTCTGACTACTATGCGAGAGACCTGGGTTCGATGCCCGGCGGGGAGAACCGAGACTTTTTCCACCTCTTCAAGCTGCTCCGGTGCCGACCCAGGGTCGTATAAAGTAGGTACCTGTAGGAAGCTCTGGGGAGTAAAGACAGCCAGGGGCGTGGTGCTGCCCACATCACCTCCACCTCTGGCCGTGATCAAGAGTGTTTGGGTCTAACTCCACATCTCTTATACGACTTCATGGCGTGGTGCAACGCACAGGGGAGCACTTTACTTTTACTTTACTTCGTTTTTTAATTTTTCTTTGTTCTTTTCTTTATAACGATTTTTATTTTTTTAATTTGGTTTATGTACAAGAGTTGCATGTATAAACAGGGTTAGGTGGGAGATGAGCCACAGGCTGAACCGCGCCATTGAATAAATAAAATTTGAATTTATTTATTTTATTTATTTATTTATTTACTTAAAGTTTCAGATACAGTACTGAAAGATCATTTTATACTGAAACTGTGGCAACAATAAAAAATAAAAATTACAGCAACAAAACAAGACAATACAAAATGGCAGACGAGAAAAAATAAATTGTTACATGTACATTCTTAGTGATCGTCGGACACTGTGTTCTGACAAGAAAATATCAACATTTACAGGCAAGTTATTATATAAGTGGGGGAGCCTATAGTAAAGAGACCGCTGTTGGAGGGAGAGCCTTATAGCGGGAATCTGAAAGAGCTTTACGTTGCGGGTTGGCCGTGCGGGTACTTGTAGATGAAATTGGTTGACAAGGAATTCGGTTTTAATTTTGCCATTAATTTTATGCAAAAATTTCATGTCTGCTAGTTCGTGACGAGTTTGTGGTGACTGGATGTTCAAAATAGACATAATATCTGTTTTATGGAGGTGTCTGAAAGAAGGAATTCTATGGCGAGCAATTGCGGGGAAAAGGCTGAGGACAGAATCAATCCTGGAAAGATTAGCTTTAGGAGCCATAGTCCAGATGGGGGAGCAGTATTCAAGAATGTGAGAGATAAAGGATTTGAAAAATATGCTAATGGCTGATTGGTTTTGGATTTCAGGGAACCTGTACAGAATACCAAGGAGACGCAAGGCTCGTTTAGTAGTATATGTAATGTCCTCATTGAAGTTTAGCTTTTCGTCGATGATAACACCAAGATCTCTTTGAGAGGAAACGTTTTTGATGGGACTGTTTTCGAAAGTATAAGAAGAGAGCACTTTGTTCCTTTTTAAGGAAATGGTGAAGGAGGAGCATTTCTGAGGATTCAATTCAAGTTTCCACTGGCGACACCACAAAAGTAGTTCTGTAACAGCTTGTTGTATGATTAGTGAATCGCGTTCCGATGAAATTTATTTGAAGAGTTTACAGTCATCAGCAAAGAGATGCACATTTATGAGAAGAGAAGACAGTCTGTTGGGCAGATCATCCATGTAAAGAAGCAACAAAAGTGGGCCTAAGACACTCCCCTGGGGGACACAAGACAGGACGGGTAGAAAGCTGGAAGAGGAGCCACAGAGGATAACACGCTGCTCTCGTGCATGCAGGTAGTCTTTTAGTAAAGATAGAAGTTTGCCATGGATGTGAAATCTGGATTGTAATTTATGAAGAAGGAGATTATGGTTAATTTTATCGAAGGCTTTTGAGATGTCCAAATATATAACGTCAAGCTGGGAATTGTTGGAGATAGACTGAGTAGCATGAGAAAGTAATACCGATAGATTGGTCAAGCAAGAGCTGCCTGGAAGGAAACCATGCTGAGCAGTATTTATAAGGGTAGATGTGAACTTCAGCAAACCGTCTTTGATTATTTTCTCTCAGATGATAGAGAGAGGTGACAAAAGAGAGATTGGTCGATAAGATTTTACCGAATGTATGTCTCCAGATTTATAGATCGGTACAACATTGGCACGTTTGAACAGTTCAGGAAACACACCTGCATGAAAGGACTTGTTTAGTAAGAGACACAGAGGATGAGCCAGGGAGTCAGCAGTTTTGCGAAGGCAAATTGTCGAAATTTCATCGGGGCCTAAGGAACGGCGCAATGGGAAAATGGTGAGGAGAGGTTTGACTTCTTGAGGGGAGGTTTTAATCGAAGAGAGTATGTTGAAACTAACAGATTTTACATGAGGAAGAAGTTCGGAAGCTGTCTCTGAGGAGAAATTTTCATGAAAAAAGATTGTTAAAAAGTTGTGCTCTGTCATCTCCCATAGCGGTGACAGAATTATTTGCAATTTCCATAGGCACACAAGGGTTTTGCTTCCTTGAATTTAATAACGAGTAGAACTTCTTCGGTTCAGCGACACACTCGGCTGTTACGTTACATATGTTACATATTCAGTATACCTTGTTGTGAGTAAGTTTTTTTTAGTGTCTCCTGGGACCTCTTGGTTACAAGGCAACGGCGTTACCACTACGACACCCGGGAGACCACACCCCGGATACTTATGTAATATCAAAGTACAAAATATGTACATAAATATGGTACAATAATTGATAAAATATGTACCTAAATATGTATTTTCAAAAGGATATGTAGCTTAATATATAGTATTAAAGAATATGTAATATTAATAATAACAGTGTATCCAAGCAATTTCAAGATTGATTGATTGATTGACTTTGATTGATTGAATTGCTTTATTTTTCTTCGCTTTTTGTGCCACTTCTGGCTAATTTTGGAAGATGGGGATGAGTGATGTTGTGATTAAATTGATGAATGGACACTCCAAAACATCCATGCCCAGGCCCAGATTCAAACCCGGGACCTCTGGTGTCATAGCGCCGGCTTTTTGTACAAGAGAATATATTGTGTAACTCGTTAGGTACAGAATGGTAGCTTTCTTGAACGCTAATTCAAAGTTACTAGATGCTTTTCCTGAACCTAGAAGGGAAACGAAAATATGTAACCAGAAGGGGGAGGGGAGAAGCTCCAGCATCTTTGGATAAATAACAGTTCCCGTTTTTTTTCCTCTTTGTCTTCATACCTGTCTTTCGACTTGGCAGTCAATTTGAAGTGACCGTAAGCATTAAGCATCTCATTCATTAGAAAATGTGACATCACATAAGCTAGAAATTCTCGCATCATATTTCAGAGATCGAAAAGATAGGAAAAAGGATCAACATATGAAAAAAAATATGTAAAGTAAATGTAAACATATATAATGATGTCAGTTACATAATTCGGTGTGATTTTCATGTTGAAGGTATGTATCTAAAAGTGATAATATATGTAATTACATACAAATCCGAGCGCTACTCATCACTACCGCCACAGTTAACTTAATGTTGCCAAAGAGCTGGGTTAAGGAAGCAACGCGTTCTGCTGCTGTTCCTCCACTCACCAACTGAAAGAACTCTCTTCTCTTTCCAGAGCGCCAGAAGTCGTCAATCGCCGCAGCAGAATGGAAGTTGACGACGCTGCTTTGGCCTTTGACGTCTGCCCTCAGAGAGATTTAGGCTGGAGGGAAACAGGCTTAGGAGGTCTTTGTGCGGGATTCATCAGTTTTCAGGAGACTTCAAAAGGTCAGGAGAATGAGGGATGAACGCAGCTTACGCCAGCAATGAGCAAGGAAGGAATCGCTACCACTTTGAGTCAACTTGGTAAGTTCATAATTTCTTCTAAATCTATTTGCATGTCTTGAAGATAATCGGCGTCCATTGTACTTCGTAGGCAAATTATAGTCGACGGTCTCCGTGGCAGAATGACTATCGCACCGTGCTACTGTGCACGAGGTCCCGGGTTGGAATCCCAACCTGGGTATGGTTGTTCTTGTATGTCCCTTCATCAATATCATGTCATCAATCATTCTCATCTTCGCGATTAGCTAAAAGAGGAAGAAATGCGAAGTAAAATACACTAAATCAATCAATCAAGAAAATATTAGTTTTTCAACTATTGGGAACTGAATTAGGTTGTTTAAAAGGAGGGTGAAAACATTTGTGCTAATTATGTTCCTTTTAATTTCGCGAATTTGTTATTTTATATTCACTATCAATCTTTGACAAGCTATTGTGAGTAGTTAAAAAGTTTCTAGAGGTTTGATTTAAGTCCATATTATGACCAAACAGGCTAATAAAAACTGGATCTAGAGTTCAAAGTAGTATACGAATCGTGGTTCACTGTGCCTACCTTTAAGGCTCCTTCATACATTGACGAAAACGCGCAGTGCAGACGTTCCGTTTTAAACAGATTTTTCAGTTACGAGCAAAGATTAGGACCTCGGGGTTTGTTTTCTATCCTTCAGAAAATATGGCTGCGTATTTCCTACAAAGCCGAAATTTAAAAAAAGACCCTGCTTAATAAGTAAATTGGGCATAAAAATGGGGAAAACCGTAATTTTCACATGCAATTATCTCGTTAACCACACAAGCTTATGGAAAACTGTTTTGTTGGGGATATGCAATGTTCATTGTACTTGACATTAACATCATCACTGTAGAAGTCAGTTTTCCTATTTTGAGACTGTTTGAAAAAAACGAAACCCTTGCAATACGTAAAAGTGTCCCTGCACTGTGGTGACATCTCGTGCAGATAGTTAGAAGCGTTCTAAACCCCACCCACATTAGAACGCGGAGGGATACAACAAAATAGCTCGTGAAGACAAAACACGATCGCATGAGACAGGGAAGTGTGCTTGCGTCAACTGGACGTGTTCAATTGCAAAATATGGGTGACGGCAGCAAGTGTGTTTGGCGTAAGATGTGGGCTCCGAGAAAATCGTCTGCTGCAGAAACAACAATGAAGTTTCAAGCGCTACAAAATAGCCGGCAAAATAAGGGTTCAGAATGAAATATAAATAAAACCTATCCGTTTACTACATAATCAAATGGGGAAGTATTTATCGGTTTCCATTAGACGTTTACATTGTACGTACGTAAACCAGTAACGTTATTTTGAGTAATTCAATTAAACCGGTGTCCTTGGCAAATATTACGCTATAATACGTAGAACAAGTTTGCTGGGGGTCCGGGCCCCCCCGAAAGGATTATGAAGTACTAAAATTAAATAATGTAAATATACTCCTTTAGCAATTTTTGCATATTCGATGGATAATTTCCTCTGAACGCGTATTGGAAGGAAGGATTATAGCTATAAATATAATACGGCTTTGAAGTATAGCACCCGAAATACTTATCAAGTACTACTATTTTTACTCTGAATATTTTGGAAGGCAATGATTAGGATTGAGATCATAAGGCTTTGAAAGACATAAAGGATTTATTTAGGGCGTCTGGACCCCCTCCCCCAAACGAAAAGATTACCAAGTAATAAAATAATAACAATACTCGTTTAGCATTTGTTGTATATGATGGTTGTTAGCTTTATCTGAAGAGACTGAACTTATTGGAAGGCAAGGATTATATTGGGATAGCACGGCTTTGAATGATATTACAAAGAAGGTTTATTCATACTACAACTCATAACAATATGTATACAATATCTATCAGAAACTTCACTGTATCTAACATTTATTTCGTTATGCAATTATCGAAATTAAGTGTCCCTTTTCTGTCAAATATGTAACACCTGCACATGCCATCAAGACGAAGAAAGTAACTTTCTGGAAATTTGACGAAGAGCTTAACGCCAATATCGTGAACACCACACATAATTACTATTACCACGTGTAGGGTAATAGTAATTATTACACGGGGAAGGTACTGTATCTTTGGTCTGTGGACACAGAAAGGTGTTAAAATAGAATACATCCAGAGAGATTATCAATTCTGGATGAAGAATATGGAAACGCAGCTACAACAATTCTATGTTGAGTGTCTACTACCAAAACTTGTCTATCCACGGCACACGTGTTCAATGCAGATCCGAAATCCCACGAGAATAATCCAAGCCCAAAATAGAAGGGAAGAAAAAAAACACCGGCAAACTGATCAAGAAGGAGAATCTTTCTAAACGAGGTAACCTTTGTAGGTAACGTATGCACTGTTTGTGGCATAGTTGGAAGTAGTTATTTCTGGGAGGCCTACACATAACGTACAGCAACAGATTTTACTATTGTAAGTATTTAGAGGCTAATTTCTTCATGAATTTGAACTTATTTATGTATTGCAGTGCACAGGAGGCGTTTTGTATAGCAACAGAGAATACGTTTACCTTTGAGACTGATTTTGTCATATAAATTGTTCGCAAAGTATTATTAGCTTATGTAACGTAATGTACAGAAACACAGGGCGCTTTCCAATTATTGTGAGAATTTCGTTGTCATGTATTTGTTCTTATTGTATTACATAGTGTATCTACGTGCACTGCTGTTCATGAATATTTAAGAAGCTCATTGTTTGTGTCCGTGTATGATTTATTTTTTATTTTTGTAGCCCAGTAATTTTTTACCTGTTTGTCAGATTTTTTTTCTTTTCTTGTTATTTGTACTTCAAATAAGCAAAAATTGGAATAGTATACAGGGTGGGCCAGATTCAATTGGGCAGTTTTCGAACATTAGTAACCAATAAATCCAACAGCATACGGAAAAATTGGAAAGTACATTTTGTTGTCGATAGATGGCTGCATCATACGGTATGCTGTGAACGAGGTTGATCGCTGGATTGGCCGTCGAGGGCCTGTGGACTGGCCAGCCCGATCACCCGACATCAACCCACCAGACTTTTTCCATTGGGGTTACCTCAAACACAAGGTGTACGCTAATCCCATTGACAGTGAGCAACATATGCGTGAGGTAATTGTTCAGGAGTTCAAGAATGTTCAGGTTAACATGTGTAGGAAGGCGTGTGAAAATGTTGCTTTGCGTCTACAAGCCTGTGTTGACTTAGATGGTGCCCAGGTCGACCACTATCTTAAAAATCAATGACTTATGTGTGTGTGATTCCATTTTTGTAACAATTTTATAGCCGTTGGAATTGTTAACATTTGTCAATAAGAATAAAATGAAGAAAAAATAAAAATAACATCTAATCAAAAGCTGCCTAATTGAGTCTGGCCCACCCGGTATATCTACATAAGAAACTGTTACTTAAGCAAGAAAAATAAATGTACCTCGAGAAAAACCAGTCTACTCCGTTCCCTGCGATGTAGATGGCAATGTCTGTTCTCATCATCTCATTCATTACTCTTCACCACGAAATAAACTTTATCTGCAGAAAATAATACAGAAAGACTACTAATTCAGTAAAGCACAACTTTGCTCTCGTTGTAAAAGCAAAGTTGTAAAACTACAATTTTAGCATACGTGTGGTTAATTGTACATGATCAGAATGATATGTGTATATCTTATGGAACACTGTCCATTCAATGAACCTGTTGTGATCACTGACTGGACAAACTGAAGAAATGTTTAATTCGTGCTCTGTTTTAAACTAACTAGTGTCACACGAAAATATAAACAGTTCATATTATTAGATTACTATTGTTAATAAATGTTATAATAAAAACAATGTATTGCCGGCTCCCGTGGCGGAGTGGTTAGCACATCGCGCTACGACGCCAGGGGTCCCGGGTTCGAATCCTAGCCTGGGCATCGTTGTATGTGAGCAGTGGCGCAGGAACGTTTTGCATTTGGGGGGTACAAAATTCAATATATATATATATATACACACACACACATACTACTTCAAACCAAGTGTCACAATAATAATAATTATTATTATATTTAATTAAATTAAAATATTAATTAAATATGTAAATTAATTAATAATGAATTATTATTATTTCATGAATAGGTAAAATATAGTAAAATAATATAGATATAACAACACGTATTCATTATCTAGCTTACGTGTAGTTAAGATCGACAAGATTTGCATAAAAACAACTGCCCTGGCAAGGAATTTAATGTCAAGTAGAAAAATAATTGAATATTTATTAAATAACAAAAAAGGAGTTGGATCCAATTAATGAAAAATAAAGTTCCTGATTATGGATGATATTAGTAGTGTCCATAAATGTTTGGAACCCTTCAAAGCTGTATCCGTCAAATTCCTTGCCTTTCAATAAGTTCAGCGGAAATAATCATGGAACAAAAGCCAAACAATATTTTGATTATTTAATTTTACTACTTGGTAAGTCTTTCGGGGAGGGGGATCAGGAACCCCCCGTTAAATACGTCCTTGATATCTAAGTATAATGTGAAATATTATATTTTAGAAAAACACACACGAATGTCCTGTTATTTAATGCATATTTTGCATAAATATTTTTTCTTAGAATTAAAAAAAAAACAGATTTTAAAACCAGATAAAAATTCTGAAACATAAAGCTCTGGACCTCGTTCGGGGTTTGATTTAATTTAACGGAACGGAAAATCAGGAGTTTTAAATGTGAAAATTGCGAACAAAGATACATCTATTCATTTTAATGCAGGTTGAGATTAAAGGGGATGAGGAGGATCTTGGGCCACCCCAACCAGAAATAATCATCTCCCACCCAATGGATATAGAAATTACATTATTAAATATATAATACTTATGGAGTTCCACTTCAGTTCTTTTCATTCTAATTTTAAAGTGCCATAGCTACGTATAAAAATATCTTAAACAATTTATGGCAGATGTGTACCACATCCAATGCCTTTTAGAAGCCATGTATTTGGTATTTTCTCAGACACCTATGGGGCGTTGTATTAAAAAAGAAAATAAAACTCGAGTTGAGATGGTTCCCGATCAACTCGTAAGAAGTCTAAGTTTGAAATATTTGTGAAACATTTGACAAAGCATTTATTTCTTATATAATTACAATTAGCTGTACATAATGACACTCTGCAAGCACTTTATCATTACATATACAAAACCGAAATCCTTCAGATCTCAGAGGAAACAAGGGAAGTTATATGCTCAAGACTTCTTATTTTTTTTTTTTTCAATCGTTGGTGGACAATATGAAGAGCCGGCCAAGGTTTCTTTTCGTATGTAATGGTATTAAATGCAGGTGCATGCGTGTGTTTTTGGGTGACATGTCAATTTCTCGTTTATGTGAAAAGGTAAACTTTAATGTAAGGAAAAGCATGTGCGCGTCACAGTTAAAAATTTTCGCATCTACAGAGAAAATCCAAAACGCATTCCCACCTCGCCGGCCTCCGTGACGATGGGGGTTAGCATAGCGCGCTATGACGTCAGAGGTCCCAGGTTTGAATCCCGGCCATGGCATGGGTGTTATTTGTGAGTGTATATCAATTTCATCATATCATCACTCATCCTCATCTCCGCGATTAGCCAAAAGTGGCAGAAATGCGAAGTAAAATAAATGAATCAAACACCTTGTGAATCCATCCAATCCAAAATATACCAATAGAACCTGCAGTGAATCTCATTTATGTCGTTCATTCATCTGACTAATGTAATGTACAGTTTGACTTTAGGGTTTAACTTAAAATGGCGTTGTGTTTGTGTTGCATTCGATATCACAATTAGATTATAAGCAATTAATATCCAATTATAAGTATACCCTAATACATAGGTAAAAATAAGTCCCCCTGATAAAGTCGCAAATTGCATCCTGTTTAAATGTCTAGGAAAAATTTAATTTCACCTAGGAATGATATCGCTATGCGATGAGTCGAGAATTGTCACAGCCTCATCTCATCTTCTGTGTGGTGAGGTCCTTCTCGTTCTTGTTTGTGCTTATTTTTGTTTCGGTTTCCACTCTGAAGTTATTAAAACTTATTCTAGATTCACTTCATGCTCAAATAGGCTAATCGGGACTCTATTTCCAAAAAAATATCTTAAAATATAGGTTTAAGTATAGTTTTCCGTACACCATCTTACAAAGTTATGAAAAATATGGGTGAGGTACAGGAGTACATTGTACCCCCCAAGTTGGTCTGTCGTGTCTCGTCTCGTTTGTGTAAATATTTCGTTTCGAAAAATTACATTTTAAACATTCAAAAGAAAATGGAGTCAGTCATATACCCTTCTGATGAAGATTTGTATCTTATCTTCGAATCGACGAGACCACTTCTTTAGCATTCGTCTGCAGCATGATTTTCTGAGAGCAAATATGGTTCCATCGTTCCACACACATTTTAAACAATTTTCATCTCCTTAAGGAGGTTACCAAGAACACAGGTCAATGAACTAACTAGTAGCAAGCACAATGTAGTAGAATAAGTTTGCAATGGATTGAATTTCTGTGGTAAGAAAGATAATGCTCATAAATTATAAACAATATACACTTTTTTTATTGGGTGAATTGAAAATAGGTTCTTTTAACAGTAGCACCTTCCTTCTGCTGTAAAATTACCAAAAGGGGGTACAACTCGATTTACTAGGGTACAGTACCCCCTTTAAAAATTTGGGGGTACAATGTACCCCTGTAATCCCCCCCCCCCCGTTTCTGCGCCACTGTATGTGAGTGTTCATTCATCATATCATCACCATCTTCGCAAATTAGCCAAAAGTGGCACAAAAGGCGAAGTAAAATAAAGCAAATCAATCAATCAATCAAAAAACAATGTATTGTTATTATTACTATAAATACTAAAATCTAAACAAACTTGAAACACCTCGCGACAAAATTCTGCGTACGCCAATTATAGTTACAAAATTGTAATTTCTATTTAGGAACTGTAGGTACAAAATAGGAACAGTTTTCGGTTTTCCTTTCATTGCTCTTTATGGAAGATTAAAAAGAGAAAGAGGAAGAGAGAGAGAGAGAGAGAAAGTGCCTATTCCCCTTCCTGCCTCTCCCACATAATGATATAGCCAAGATTCAAGACATGAAAGCGCGGCTGTGATTACTATCTTCCATTTCATAAATGTTTTAAGAATCTTTTGTCATCAAATTACGGTTTTACTATCCATGAAAAATTCGTTACGTGTTAAAAGAACGATAATTCATGTGCTTTCTTCGCTCGCCTGCCCGCCAGATTGTCAACTGCTTCACAACAAACAAATTCTCCTCCTTCCACCCTTGCAAGCGATTGTGTAAGTTTCCCCTCAGGTACCCCACCCCACCCCAACTGCTCTCCCGTCAGCCGCGAACAGTAAACAACGAATGACTACCTTCAACGATCTCATATGAAGATCTGTTTCCATGCGTAGGTAATCTTTTATACTTTTTTAAAATCATTTCGCTGTTTCTTTAACATAACTTGTGTAGGTTCGTTAGGGACTATTTACTGTGTCGGAGCTCTACGAGGAAGTAGAAGCTGAGAGCCAAGCAAACTGTGAAGACTGCCAATCTCGTGACGTACTCGGTTACGTCCGAGATACGTAACAGAGTAAGCCACGCAAAAACCAACCCACATGACCCTCCTTTTTTCTTCTTCTTTCTCAGATTCGACTTTCGTCAAATGTATGAAGGAGCCTTAAGGCTCCTTCATACATTGACGAAAACGCGCAGTGCAGACGTTCCGTTTTAAACAGATTTTTCAGTTACGAGCAAAGATTAGGACCTCGGGGTTTGTTTTCTATCCTTCAGAAAATATGGCTGCGTATTTCCTACAAAGCCGAAATTTAAAAAAAGACCCTGCTTAATAAGTAAATTGGGCATAAAAATGGGGAAAACCGTAATTTTCACATGCAATTATCTCGTTAACCACACAAGCTTATGGAAAACTGTTTTGTTGGGGATATGCAATGTTCATTGTACTTGACATTAACATCATCACTGTAGAAGTCAGTTTTCCTATTTTGAGACTGTTTGAAAAAAACGAAACCCTTGCAATACGTAAAAGTGTCCCTGCACTGTGGTGACATCTCGTGCAGATAGTTAGAAGCGTTCTAAACCCCACCCACATTAGAACGCGGAGGGATACAACAAAATAGCTCGTGAAGACAAAACACGATCGCATGAGACAGGGAAGTGTGCTTGCGTCAACTGGACGTGTTCAATTGCAAAATATGGGTGACGGCAGCAAGTGTGTTTGGCGTAAGATGTGGGCTCCGAGAAAATCGTCTGCTGCAGAAACAACAATGAAGTTTCAAGCGCTACAAAATAGCCGGCAAAATAAGGGTTCAGAATGAAATATAAATAAAACCTATCCGTTTACTACATAATCAAATGGGGAAGTATTTATCGGTTTCCATTAGACGTTTACATTGTACGTACGTAAACCAGTAACGTTATTTTGAGTAATTCAATTAAACCGGTGTCCTTGGCAAATATTACGCTATAATACGTAGAACAAGTTTGCTGGGGGTCCGGGCCCCCCCGAAAGGATTATGAAGTACTAAAATTAAATAATGTAAATATACTCCTTTAGCAATTTTTGCATATTCGATGGATAATTTCCTCTGAACGCGTATTGGAAGGAAGGATCATAGCTATAAATATAATACGGCTTTGAAGTATAGCACCCGAAATACTTATCAAGTACTACTATTTTTACTCTGAATATTTTGGAAGGCAATGATTAGGATTGAGATCATAAGGCTTTGAAAGACATAAAGGATTTATTTAGGGCGTCTGGACCCCCTCCCCCAAACGAAAAGATTACCAAGTAATAAAATAATAACAATACTCGTTTAGCATTTGTTGTATATGATGGTTGTTAGCTTTATCTGAAGAGACTGAACTTATTGGAAGGCAAGGATTATATTGGGATAGCACGGCTTTGAATGATATTACAAAGAAGGTTTATGTATACTACAACTCATAACAATATGTATACAATATCTATCAGAAACTTCACTGTATCTAACATTTATTTCGTTATGCAATTATCGAAATTAAGTGTCCCTTTTCTGTCAAATATGTAACACCTGCACATGCCATCAAGACGAAGAAAGTAACTTTCTGGAAATTTGACGAAGAGCTTAACGCCAATATCGTGAACACCACACATAATTACTATTACCACGTGTAGGGTAATAGTAATTATTACACGGGGAAGGTACTGTATCTTTGGTCTGTGGACACAGAAAGGTGTTAAAATAGAATACATCCAGAGAGATGATCAATTCTGGAAGAAGAATATGGAAACGCAGCTACAACAATTCTATGTTGAGTGTCTACTACCAAAACTTGTCTATCCACGGCACACGTGTTCAATGCAGATCCGAAATCCCACGAGAATAATCCAAGCCCAAAATAGAAGGGAAGAAAAAAAAAACACCGGCAAACTGATCAAGAAGGAGAATCTTTCTAAACGAGGTAACCTTTGTAGGTAACGTATGCACTGTTTGTGGCATAGTTGGAAGTAGTTATTTCTGGGAGGCCTACACATAACGTACAGCAACAGATTTTACTATAGTAAGTATTTAGAGGCTAATTTCTTCATGAATTTGAACTTATTTATGTATTGCAGTGCACAGGAGGCGTTTTGTATAGCAACAGAGAATACGTTTACCTTTGAGACTGATTTTGTCATATAAATTGTTCGCAAAGTATTATTAGCTTATGTAACGTAATGTACAGAAACACAGGGCGCTTTCCAATTATTGTGAGAATTTCGTTGTCATGTATTTGTTCTTATTGTATTACATAGTGTATCTACGTGCACTGCTGTTCATGAATATTTAAGAAGCTCATTGTTTGTGTCCGTGTATGATTTTTTTTTATTTTTGTAGCCCAGTAATTTTTTACCTGTTTGTCAGAATTTTTTCTTTTCTTGTTATTTGTACTTCAAATAAGCAAAAATTGGAATAGTATACAGGGTGGGCCAGATTCAATTGGGCAGTTTTCGAACATTAGTAACCAATAAATCCAACAGCATACGGAAAAATTGGAAAGTACATTTTGTTGTCGATAGATGGCTGCATCATACGGTATGCTGTGAACGAGGTTGATCGCTGGATTGGCCGTCGAGGGCTTGTGGACTGGCCATCCCGATCACCCGACATCAACCCACCAGACTTTTTCCATTGGGGTTACCTCAAACACAAGGTGTACGCTAATCCCATTGACAGTGAGCAACATATGCGTGAGGTAATTGTTCAGGAGTTCAAGAATGTTCAGGTTAACATGTGTAGGAAGGCGTGTGAAAATGTTGCTTTGCGTCTACAAGCCTGTGTTGACTTAGATGGTGCCCAGGTCGACCACTATCTTAAAAATCAATGACTTATGTGTGTGTGATTCCATTTTTGTAACAATTTTATAGCCGTTGGAATTGTTAACATTTGTCAATAAGAATAAAATGAAGAAAAAATAAAGATAACATCTAATCAAAAGCTGCCTAATTGAGTCTGGCCCACCCGGTATATCTACATAAGAAACTGTTACTTAAGCAAGAAAAATAAATGTACCTCGAGAAAAACTAGTCTACTCCGTTCCCTGCGATGTAGATGGCAATGTCTGTTCTCATCATCTCATTCATTACTCTTCACCACGAAATAAACTTTATCTGCAGAAAATAATACAGAAAGACTACTAATTCAGTAACGCACAACTTTGCTCTCGTTGTAAAAGCAAAGTTGTAAAACTACAATTTTAGCATACGTGTAGTTAATTGTACATGATCAGAATGATATGTGTATATCTTATGGAACACTGTCCATTCAATGAACCTGTTGTGATCACTGACTGGACAAACTGAAGAAATGTTTAATTCGTGCTCTGTTTTAAACTAACTAGTGTCACACGAAAATATAAACAGTTCATATTATTAGATTACTATTGTTAATAAATGTTATAATAAAAACAATGTATTGCCGGCTCCCGTGGCGGAGTGGTTAGCACATCGCGCTACGACGCCAGGGGTCCCGGGTTCGAATCCTAGCCTGGGCATCGTTGTATGTGAGCAGTGGCGCAGGAACGTTTTGCATTTGGGGGGTACAAAATTCAATATATATATATATATACACACACACACATACTACTTCAAACCAAGTGTCACAATAATAATAATTATTATTATATTTAATTAAATTAAAATATTAATTAAATATGTAAATTAATTAATAATGAATTATTATTATTTCATGAATAGGTAAAATATAGTAAAATAATATAGATATAACAACACGTATTCATTATCTAGCTTACGTGTAGTTAAGATCGACAAGATTTGCATAAAAACAACTGCCCTGGCAAGGAATTTAATGTCAAGTAGAAAAATAATTGAATATTTATTAAATAACAAAAAAGGAGTTGGATCCAATTAATGAAAAATAAAGTTCCTGATTATGGATGATATTAGTAGTGTCCATAAATGTTTGGAACCCTTCAAAGCTGTATCCGTCAAATTCCTTGCCTTTCAATAAGTTCAGCGGAAATAATCATGGAACAAAAGCCAAACAATATTTTGATTATTTAATTTTACTACTTGGTAAGTCTTTCGGGGAGGGGGATCAGGAACCCCCCCTTAAATACGTCCTTGATATCTAAGTATAATGTGAAATATTATATTTTAGAAAAACACACACGAATGTCCTGTTATTTAATGCATATTTTGCATAAATATTTTTTCTTTGTTTTTCTTAGAATTAAAAAAAAAACAGATTTTAAAACCGGATAAAAATTCTGAAACATAAAGCTCTGGACCTCGTTCGGGGTTTGTTTTAATTTAACGGAACGGAAAATCAGGAGTTTTAAATGTGAAAATTGCGAACAAAGATACATCTATTCATTTTAATGCAGGTTGAGATTAAAGGGGATGAGGAGGATCTAGGGCCACCCCAACCAGAAATAATCATCTCCCACCCAATGGATATAGAAATTACATTATTAAATATATAATACTTATGGAGTTCCACTTCAGTTCTTTTCATTCTAATTTTAAAGTGCCATAGCTACGTATAAAAATATCTTAAACAATTTATGGCAGATGTGTACCACATCCAATGCCTTTTAGAAGCTATGTATTTGGTATTTTCTCAGACACCTATGGGGCGTTGTATTAAAAAAGAAAATAAAACTCGAGTTGAGATGGTTCCCGATCAACTCGTAAGAAGTCTAAGTTTGAAATATTTGTGAAACATTTGACAAAGCATTTATTTCTTATATAATTACAATTAGCTGTACATAATGACACTCTGCAAGCACTTTATCATTACATATACAAAACCGAAATCCTTCAGATCTCAGAGGAAACAAGGGAAGTTATATGCTCAAGACTTCTTTTTTTTTTTTTTTTTTCAATCGTTGGTGGACAATATGAAGAGCCGGCCAAGGTTTCTTTTCGTATGTAATGGTATTAAATGCAGGTGCATGCGTGTGTTTTTGGGTGACATGTCAATTTCTCGTTTATGTGAAAAGGTAAACTTTAATGTAAGGAAAAGCATGTGCGCGTCACAGTTAAAAATTTTCGCATCTACAGAGAAAATCCAAAACGCATTCCCACCTCGCCGGCCTCCGTGACGATGGGGGTTAGCATAGCGCGCTATGACGTCAGAGGTCCCAGGTTTGAATCCCGGCCAGGGCATGGGTGTTATATGTGAGTGTATATCAATTTCATCATATCATCACTCATCCTCATCTCCGCGATTAGCCAAAAGTGGCAGAAATGCGAAGTAAAATAAATGAATCAAACACCTTGTGAATCCATCCAATCCAAAATATACCAATAGAACCTGCAGTGAATCTCATTTATGTCGTTCATTCATCTGACTAATGTAATGTACAGTTTGACTTTAGGGTTTAACTTAAAATGGCGTTGTGTTTGTGTTGCATTCGATATCACAATTAGATTATAAGCAATTAATATCCAATTATAAGTATACCCTAATACATAGGTAAAAATAAGTCCCCCTGATAAAGTCGCAAATTGCATCCTGTTTAAATGTCTAGGAAAAATTTAATTTCACCTAGGAATGATATCGCTATGCGATGAGTCGAGAATTGTCACAGCCTCATCTCATCTCCTGTGTGGTGAGGTCCTTCTCGTTCTTGTTTGTGTTTATTTTTGTTTCGGTTTCCACTCTGAAGTTATTAAAACTTATTCTAGATTCACTTCATGCTCAAATAGGCTAATCGGGACTCTATTTCCAAAAAAATATCTTAAAATATAGGTTTAAGTATAGTTTTCCGTACACCATCTTACAAAGTTATGAAAAATATGGGTGAGGTACAGGAGTACATTGTACCCCCCAAGTTGGTCTGTCGTGTCTCGTCTCGTTTGTGTAAATATTTCGTTTCGAAAAATTACATTTTAAACATTCAAAAGAAAATGGAGTCAGTCATATACCCTTCTGATGAAGATTTGTATCTTGTATTCGAATCGACGAGACCACTTCTTTAGCATTCGTCTGCAGCATGATTTTCTGAGAGCAAATATGGTTCCATCGTTCCACACACATTTTAAACAATTTTCATCTCCTTAAGGAGGTTACCAAGAACACAGGTCAATGAACTAACTAGTAGCAAGCACAATGTAGTAGAATAAGTTTGCAATGGATTGAATTTCTGTGGTAAGAAAGATAATGCTCATAAATTATAAACAATATACACTTTTTTTATTGGGTGAATTGAAAATAGGTTCTTTTAACAGTAGCACCTTCCTTCTGATGTAAAATTACCAAAAGGGGGTACAACTCGATTTACTAGGGTACAGTACCCCCTTTAAAAATTTGGGGGTACAATGTACCCCTGTAACCCCCCCCCCCGTTCCTGCGCCACTGTATGTGAGTGTTCATTCATCATATCATCACCATCTTCGCAAATTAGCCAAAAGTGGCACAAAAGGCGAAGTAAAATAAAACAAATCAATCAATCAATCAAAAAACAATGTATTGTTATTATTACTATAAATACTAAAATCTAAACAAACTTGAAACACCTCGCGACAAAATTCTGCGTACGCCAATTATAGTTACAAAAATTGTAATTTCTATTTAGGAACTGTAGGTACAAAATAGGACCAGTTTTCGGTTTTCCTTTCATTGCTCTTTATGGAAGATTAAAAAGAGAAAGAGGAAGAGAGAGAGAGAGAGAGAGAGAGAAAGTGCCTATTCCCCTTCCTGCCTCTCCCACATAATGATATAGCCAAGATTCAAGACATGAAAGCGCGGCTGTGATTACTATCTTCTATTTCATAAATGTTTTAAGAATCTTTTGTCATCAAATTACGGTTTTACTATCCATGAAAAATTCGTTACGTGTTAAAAGAACGATAATTCATGTGCTTTCTTCGCTCGCCTGCCCGCCAGATTGTCAACTGCTTCACAACAAACAAATTCTCCTCCTTCCACCCTTGCAAGCGATTGTGTAAGTTTCCCCTCAGGTACCCCACCCCACCCCAACTCCTCTCCCGTCAGCCGCGAACAGTAAACAACGAATGACTACCTTCAACGATCTCATATGAAGATCTGTTTCCATGCGTAGGTAATCTTTTATACTTTTTTAAAATCATTTCGCTGTTTCTTTAACATAACTTGTGTAGGTTCGTTAGGGACTATTTACTGTGTCGGAGCTCTACGAGGAAGTAGAAGCTGAGAGCCAAGCAAACTGTGAAGACTGCCAATCTCGTGACGTACTCGGTTACGTCCGAGATACGTAACAGAGTAAGCCACGCAAAAACCAACCCACATGACCCTCCTTTTTTCCTCTTCTTTCTCAGATTCGACTTTCGTCAAATGTATGAAGGAGCCTTAAGCTACATCTTGTACGATTGAATGCCGAGATGGGATCCCTCAATGCTCGAAATGACTTTCCAAATGTCGGCATATGTAGAAGTAAGTGACGGGAAACGAGTGAGTACGTTCGTTCATTTGAAAAGTTTGAAACTCAACGTTATGTGCGTATGTTCTCTAATATTGTACAAATACTTATTATTGTCTACTTCATAATAATGTTCTAGTTAAGTACTGTCAGTTTCACACAAACGAATTCGATAATTTTGAATACTTACTGTTGTAGTTTCCGGTGAAAATAACCTTTTCTTAAGTTCCACATCAAAGTCCGTTTTCATGGCAACAACAAACAAGGCAAACACGAAAGTATTGTTACATTTCTAAACATTGTAAAGCAGCCACGTTGGAGCTATTTTTGCATTGAGTTGTAAGATGTATATAACTGTTTATATAATATCTTATGTATATGTTACTCTTGTTTGATGCAAGTTTTTTAAATAGGAATTTGAATCATCTGCTTATTCTTGATCACGAGGATGAGGTATGAAGAAACTGTTGGATATGGCTCCTGAGAACGCAATAAAAGGACATTTTTATCCTTAAAAAAGGGGGGAGTGATACTTTAATTTTCTGGGTCTTTTGTGACAATTTCATGGGGGGGGTCGTAATTGGGCATTTTTTTGCCTCCGAGGCTTCTTTCATGGAGAACATTTATGTCGGTGAGTGATGGGATTGGAGCTATATATATATGTGTGTGTGGGGGGGGGGGTGTTGCATATAACGAACGTGTTGTCTTAGTAACCTTTGCGTTCCATGTTTGCTGAAGAAAAATGACCCATGAACTGACACTGGAGTGGTCGGACCTAGCTCTGCCGATTTATTTTCGTGGGATGTCTTTAAAGATGTTTTGTACAAGATGAACTGAAAGACAGCTGTAGGAAAAAGAATCGCTGACATTACCGTCGAATTATGTCATAAGACTTGCTTGAGTTGAGTTAATGTCCCACACGAGATGGAAAGCATTTTGAACATTTAACCTAAAATGTCATGACTTGGTTCAGCGTGGTGATGTAGTGTCGTGTTCCGTTATGACATGCTTGTGGTTTTCTGTACGAAATTTGTACAATTCTTGCTTTTGTAATAAAATACAAATTCAAACTCTTTATTTGCGTGGGCGAGGTTCAGCGTAAGGCTGCTCTGCACCTAACCTGTGCCATGGATAACATTTAAAATTACATTTCTGATATGCAGTTACAGTCTTAATACATGTACGATTTAGCTACAGAATACTATTATTGGTCAAATAATTGTAATAAACACCACATGGATAAAATCATACAAACAGAAATGTTGAAAATACAAGTATATAAAGAAATAAAATCGTATTGTAGCTCTCATTCATGAGTTACACTTTGAGAGAGTTAACTTTGGAAGTATAATTGTACATCTCTTCGAGAACGAGACAGATAATATTCTTTTCTCTCTAAAAGCTAACCTTGCCGATGCAATCTTAAGGTCATTTAACCTAAAATGTGTGAGTTGTCATTAATTTAATAGTTGTATAGATGAACATTTATCTAGATACCTCAGAAAATGAAGATACAGCATAAGCGAGTGGCTATGAGCTAACGTTTCCCCTATGGTTTGATCCTGACACAGAATGGTGTTGTATGAAATATAAATGAAGATATAAACAAGATACATAGCATAAACATACAAGTTACCTCATAGTGTTTGAACACAATCTCTGCTCTGTTAAAACGAAAGTCTTTACTTCATTTTGGAAAGGTTTATTTAAGATTTAGTGTACATTACAAGCTCATGAAAAATGGGCGTTACTTCTGCCGGATCCTGTATATCATGATAATGGTGAAAAAGTGGATGAATGGACAATCGCAGGTTTCTCGCTAGACTTATAATTAAGGAAATCGTTTCGTATTCTTGTTCGACTCCCTACGACTTACTTATTTATTTAACAACACGGTAGACAAGTGTAAAAAAGACACAGTCACGATGTAAACTTTGGTGCAAACTTATTTCTCCTTTACCAACAACCGTGTATTTAAGAATTTGCCCATCTGCAAACATCCAATTTCGCCTTAGAGAAATATCCCCTCTTCGCTTTTGAATTTCGAATCGGTTTCTTTTCAAACGTAATTAGCCGAACAGCTTATTTTGCGGGCAGGGAAAGGGGGGGGGGGAGAAGTCTCTCAAAAAGCTCCTTTCAACTTGTACAGTCACGTTCTCTTGTCAGGGGGAGTCTTTCAGGCAAGGGAAATGACGTCACCGGGAGAGATCGAACTGAGCCGAGGCCTCCGCATCCTTGAGATTTAATTGGATGTCACGAGTAGCGCGGGTGTGTATTAAGAATGTAGTAATTGGTCTTGAGAAAGCATTAGTCTGTTTCTGAAGTCGGTTAAATTCCAGATTTCGTTTCTTTCTTCCTCTCTGCATGTCTTGCGGCCTCATTCCGTCACTCCTCCTGACTGGGAATTAAAATTTCCCTTCCACAAATAAAAAATCCCTTTTGGACAAAAGAATCCCTCTTGCGTAAAGGGGTTTCATGACTGCTGCATACCCTGTAGCCTTCTTTACGTCACTGATCTTGAGTGGGAATTAAAATTTCCCTCTGGCGATAGAAAATCCATTTTGGACAAAAAAAATCCACCTGGTCTTCAAGGGTTTTGTAACTGGTGCATACACTGTAGCCAAGTGGTTAAGATTAATACAAGGGTAATTCAAGAAGTAAGGCAACAAGAGCTCTCACGGGTATCATATCACTCCTGTTCTTCGAATTTCCCGCCAGGCTCGTAGCAGAAGAACACAGCTTTATCTCACAGCGGTTATATGTGGCATATGGTACCTCAGACCCTCGCGATATCAGTTGGAAGATGGCTGCGCTCAAGGAAACATAGTAAAGGGTGGAAGTGCGTAGAGTGATGAAGTCAGACGCTGAGGCGGTTGCATGATGCAATTCGAATAAACGACCTGAACCTCTCTCAACAGTCGTCGATTTGCTGCACGACAACGCCCGACCGCACTCAACCAACTGCAAGCATGAATTCCTACGGCGCTTCCGGTGGGAGGTACTCCCTACATCCCCAACCTGGCAACAAGTGATTTCTATCTCTTCAGACCATTGAAGAAACACCTGTATGGTAGGCGATTCACAAGGAAGTTCAGCAAGTCGTCATGATGTGGCTTCAGGAACTGGAGCAGACTTCTTCTATGTCGGCCTTGATTCCTTGGTGTACCGTTGGAACAAATGTTTGGACAAACATGATGACTATGTTGATAAGTAATGTGTATCAGTGCCACACTACTGTGTATCAGTATATCAGCCTGTGGAATAAAGTTTGACCATGAGAACTCATGTTACCTTACTTTTTGAATCACCCTCGTATAAACAAGAACATAGCTTAAGATTGAATTTCTAAGTCCACCTTGATGGACTCATGACACAAAGAAGAGAAATTATTTCTAAAGCATGTTATTTACTGGTTGTCATGGTAGCAATGTCAAGTGTGTGAGTATTGCTTCCACTGTCGCCACTTCGAAGCATCGGATTACGGTAAAACTTTGGTACAGAGGATACGGAGACCATGGGGAAGCGAATGCGTGCGAGAAAAATAGTTCAAATCTTTAACACCAGGTGAAAATGTGGCGCTGAAATATGGTGCACAGTGGACAGCATCCTGCTGCTGAATCATTGATCACCCTGTTATGCACTTCCAGAGCGTTATTCGCGGTTACGTCACGCGGTTTGAACACTGTTGTACTTACATAAATTAATACAAATAATGTTTTGCATGTAAGAGATCTGGTCGTTTCACCTTGTGGTGAAAATATGAAATGTTTTTCATCAGCATTAGCTTCCTCATGGTATTCACAGTTTCCTTACCACGATTCACCTCAATCCGTTGATCCAAACGGGCTGCAGGAAGCTCAAAGTACGGGAATTTTAATTCTATTCTCCTGATTTTCAGCTGGTGGTGAATATTTGAACTATTTTTTTCCGTCAGTACTCGCTTGCTCATGCTCTCCGTACCAGGTATCACCACAGCCGTTAATTCGAACGGACTCCAGGAGGCTCAAAGTATAGGAATTTTAATTCCAAGCGCCTCATTTTCATCTGGTGGTAAAAATTTAACTATGTTTTTTCTGAATTCGCTTTCCCATTATCTCTTTAGCTTCTGTACCAAGTTTCACTGCAATCGGATGCTTTGAACGGGCTACTGACTGCTCTGAGCAATAACAATTTACAGGGGGTGCAAAGGGAAATTTAATCCAGATGTTTCCCTTTCCGCTGTTGTTTGTGTTCGAAAATTTCCCACGGAGGGAAAAATTGCCACCTGGAAGATGAGACCAATTAGTGTCCCTTCCTTTCTCCGAGCGCCCTGAATATATTATAATAGACAAGGAATCTTGTGGACTTTGCAAAGAGAGCGAATGAGGCAAGACGAAATGCGCCCATTTTCTCGTTCCAGTATCGTTACGATCCGGAATAATATTTAAACAGAAGATAAAATACGTCTTTCGTCATGCATATTCAACATGGCTCTCACTGAAACGCGGTGGTGGTCCAGAAGGCACGTTTTCTGATGCCCCTTGAGAGCATAATTTCAGGAAACACATTGGAGCCAACGTGCATAACCTTTTCACAGCATATTTCTCTACATAACGGACGTAAAATGTCAGTTGACACAAAATATACTGACTCCAGAAACACATTATAGAATTATTACTCTTCTAATGTAAGGTTATTAACAACGTTAACAACATTTTTGATGTAACGCACGCTTCCATCATCAGACAAATATTCTTAATTTCATTCAAGCTTTAGTTTTAACCAGGGCCCTGATTTTGATGACATTAAAATATCTTAAAAATGATAAAAAAATGACCTCGTAAAATGACTTAAACATTTTATATTTGTTTCTAGGTATAACTGTTAGTATGGCACAGTTCTTACTCCTGTAACGTTAGAACTAAAATTACAAACTTTATTTGAAATTTAGGTATCAAAATTTTGCCTTATTAACAATTATTGCAGTAGGTAATGCCGATCAGCATGTTGCTTTGTTCCTACAATCGCGTGGCGATATAATTCTTGTTTTCATTGTTACCGACATCAAAGCGATAAATGTCAGTTCCTGGCTAAAAATGAGTGAGTGAGAGATAACGCAATTACATTACGTTTTTCTTGCAATTACGCAAAAAACACCAGAAAAAGACGTAAATCGCAAAAAATGACCAACAAATGGCGCAAAACGTGAACAAATCACTTGAAACATAAACAATAGAAAAATATGAAAAAAATGAACAATAAAATTCACATTTTTATAAAGAGATGTTGGTATTTAGGATTTTAATACTTAAGAGAAAATGCATACTACATATGGAAAAAAGGACGACATGTCATCAAAAACCGGGTCCTGGTTATAACAATGTAGTAAATTTAATAGAAATAAATAGAAGAAGTTAACAATGTATCTTATCAATAACCTTACACTGTTGAAAACTAACAACTTGACTGTAAATAACACAGGCTTTTTTCATCAGACAATTATTCTTAAACGCATGGCCATGAAATTCTGCTGGTGGCAGAAGTTCTCGCTGTTGCCACGTCGGAGCACAACCCCGTGTGTTCGGAGGTTTAAGAGAAAAAAATGTTACGTTGTAGAGTTGGTCCTTGTAAACCACGTGATACAAACTGAAATTATATGTTCGAAAGATCAGGGATGACTCAAAAGTGCCCCGGAGAGGTCGCTCTGACGCTCGAACTAGGCAACGCAGCCCGGACGACGTTTCCACACAGTGCGCGGGAACTAGCGACTTTTGTCAAGCTCTCGCTTTGCTTTTCCCGTATATGGCAAAAGCGCAATTCTACCCAGCCGCCTATTTTCATGGCTGTGCGTTTAGTTAGGTTATTCACAGTTAAGTTGCTAGGTTTCAACAATCTAACATTATTGACTAGATTTATTGTGTAACTTCTTTTCGTTTTTGTAAATTTACTATACGTTATTATAACCACCATTAGTCAAACAAGAGTAAATGTCTTATGAGGCAAACGTGTGTTGCCATCAAAAAAATTGTCGATGTGGTTTTAAGAACCGTAAACTTCAAGAGAAATATTTCTGCAATGCAAGCAATACATACAGTCGCCAGCAATAAAAGTGAGTCAACTAGAACCTGAAATACTCTATTCCCTACTAAGCGTTATGTGTGTTGCTTAACTCTAGGGCGAAAAGTAGATGAAAGTAGATTCTCATAGCAAATTTTCGATGCCAGCTTCAAACAGGGGCTTATATTTAAGCAACACACTTAACGCTTTACAAGGAAGCTTGTATTTCAGGATCTACGTGACCCATTTCTATTTTCGGCGACTGTACATTCACGGACACTTTTGGGTTGAAATTAGCACTAAATTTAAATGGAATTATTTCAACTCAGATCTGTCCGTGACTGTACATACAAGAAAAAATAAAGTGCATGACCATCTAATGATGTACTTTTGCTGCATGAAAACGCAGACAAAAATACACCAAAGGGCATTACCGTAAGCCTTGGCGGAGTGGTTAGAACAGCGTGCTATAGTGCCAGGAGTCCCGGATTCGAATCTTGGCTTAGGTATAGATGTTGTGAGTTTACCTCCATATTTAATCATATCTTCACTCATCTTCACCTTCGCGATTAGCTTAAAGTTAGACAAAAGCGATGAAAAAACACAAGCAAATTATATACGTGCAGGGTGTAGCGAAAGTCACGATCAGATATTGATGTATGTAGCAAATTGGGAAATCAATGCAGGAGCTTCATTCAACTGACCATGATAATTAAAAATTGAAATAGGACAAGAATACCTGTAAAAATATCAGTGGCGCTCTCAATGTTAAAACTTGTGGGTATATTGACCGTCATTCTCGGTGTACAAATGGATTCGCCACTATGTGCGTCGGCCGGTCTCTTCAACACTTCGTGAGTTGTCATTCTGAAGACAGGTAAACTTCCCTTTCAAACCCTTAGCGGAAATAATACGGTTTCTTGTAGCAAACTTATCCATATCAACAAAGTGACTCCTAACCACAATACTATTGGAATTGACTGACCTATATCGAAAAACAGTCGAATTACTACCATACAACGTACGGGAGGAGGATTAACATGCCTCAAACTACAACTTTCTACGTCAAATTCACTTGTGAATTAGACGGTTTTACACTATAAAAACTATCCGGTTGTGACTTCTGGCCAACCCTGTACCAACGCCCTGTTTTCCTTGAACGTGCCTTGCTACTACGTAAATATTTTATGAACTCAAGCATTTATTCCAATTTTTGATTGATTGATTGCTTTGGATTATTTTACGTGGCCTTTCTGTCACTTTTGACTAATCGCGACGATGGCGATGAATGATGTAGTGATGAGATAGATGATAAGACAATCACAAACATGTACGGACGACACCCCCTCCTAGAGCATGTCCTACAGAAGATTATACTAGTTGCAGGTTCAGACGCCAGATCCTCGTTAGTCTGCATAATGCAGACCAGGGTGTACTACGTGAAAGGTTCACCCCTTACATCTCTTCTTCCAATGCATATATTCTTTTTAAAAATATTTTTTGTATATGTGTTTTACTAGAGCGTCACTTATACGTATTGAAATTAATTATTCATAGGAAATACTTGATGCCTTAAACATAGCCCCATTCAGAAGAGCAACCACGAATTTTTGTCTGGGGGGTGCAATGCCCTACGTTGCGGCACCACAAAATGCAATGCAACTTGCCACCACTCGTAACTCCAGGGTATGGAGATCCGAATTGGCAACACACCGCTCCTTGTTCCGGCTGGTCAGTTGGGAGCACCAGTTCTAACCCAGGGATCGCGATTAAGACGATCCACCCTTCCTCCAGGAAGAAAACCATCGAATTGCGACACGTGATAGTAAATAAAATTCCAAATACTTTATAATTAAAATGTCCAAAATCTTTAATCACGAATCGCGCGCGTACATACTGATTCGCACAAGTTAAAAGTTATAATTTGTTGGGTCATGCACGCTCGCAGGCAGTGATAAGCAATTTATTTATCATGAGAGTCCGCACACCGCCTTCACAGTTAATAGCAAGACCTCAACTGCTACCTCAAGCGCGAGGCGCAGCATAACAGATTGTTCTAACTTACAATACAAACTCATAACATAAAATAACACAAGAAAAACTGATAATTTATATAACACACCAATTTTAATTAGCGATAGTAAGCTAAAGTTCAGGTTGGCAACAATTAAAAATGCCAATGTGGAAGTTTTTACATCGCCAAGAACACGAAGCGTGGTTCCCCCACTCCTAACATAAACAGCCAATAGGAAAACGATATTTTATTGAAAACGATGGAGAAATACTTTGCTATATTATTACAATATTAAACTATATAGAAATAACTAAACAGATTTTATCAAATAAATCATACTTGCCCTTGCACATAAAATGATTAAATAAAGTTTTAGTTTATAATGAAGACAAATTACTTCAATCTTGTACATTGTTGAACAAAAATCGATATTAAGGAGTAATGTATTTAACTTGTGCTTAAACAACAAAATTTGCTTGAAAGATAGAAATAATCCTAGTCATTTTGGATTTGAAAAACAATGAAAAAGTTGCATATATTATTTGGGATAATTATTAGCCTATAAATTCTGAATGTTGCAAAAATACGCGAATAATATTATAACGTAAGATAGAACGTAAATATATACATGAATTATAAAAACAATTAAGTATAAATAATTTAATGCAAGTTCTTAACTTGAAAGTATACGAATAAAATAAATGCCAATATACAACTGAAATCTGCCTAACATGGCGGTCGTTACAGGGGTGGGCAAGTACCGGAATAAACGTACCAATAATAATAATAATAATAATAATAATGTTAATAATAATAATTCTGAAAATAATATTATTATTATTATTAACATTATTATTATTTTTGATTTGTTTTATTTTACTTCGTTTCTTGTGTTATTACATTACCATCGTAAATTATGCAGAAAGCGGGTAGAAGTTGGTGCTAAAGCATTTGTGTTCGAACAAACTATTTGAATTAATTTTTCAACACATTCAATATCGCATTAATAATGGAAAACAAGCACATAAACTATTTTTGAAAGACAGAAAATACTTGATAAATGAATTCCAAATATAATTATTTTATTCATTAACATAACTTTCATGCACGATATATGTTTCACATATATGCAACGTGGAGCTACGTGGACACTAAATTGTGTACGTATTCAAAGTTTCTTTAATACATATTATATATAACATATATTATTTAAATACATTACACATCCAATTCATCCATCTCACAATAAATCAACAACAGAAATTACATAAATTGTCTCTCAAATGTGCAATCCCCTGTCCTCAAAACAATTGTTTATGCATTTAAGGCAAAATCAATTAAGACAAGTGTTATTTCTTTGTCTGGATATTTACAATGCATTACAGAGAACAATGATAAATTGCGAGCAAAGCGAGCGAGAACATTTTTGGATCCAATTCTCTTGCAGGCTGAAATCAATACTGATTTAATTCGGCGCAAATAATTTCACGGGATGCCAATGCATTCTCTCTTTTACAACTCTTGTGCCTCCCCGATGGTGTGGTGGTAACATCGTCGCCTTGTAATCAAGGGGTCCCGGATTCGATACCCGGTGGAGGCACATGGCACAGTTATCAATCCCCACTTTAAACTGTAGGTCCAGCCCCGATTAGCCATTCTGTGCGTAAAGTGGACTTAAAACCCAAAATCAATCAATCAATTTTAGAACTTTTTTCATCTAGATCGTTCGGCGCCCAGGGCCGACTCCCGCCACCCTGTAGCTACGGTTCTGAACTTGATAAGACAAAGAAAAGCAGGTAATGCGAGCGAAGCGATCGAGAAAAATTTACCAAAAGCATTTTTGTTTGTATAACATTTGAAGTTGTGGGCAGTAATTGCCCCTGCATGTACACTTGGCTGTCAACGTTTGCCGCAATCCCATAGAACTCATTCCAGTCCAAGGTTGGGGGAAATGCCCCCTGTGGTTTCGCCACTGGTCCCATTAACAATAAATAATAATTATTATAAAATATGATAAAGGGTGTGGCATGAGAATCGGCTTTTCTAAATGCAACGAAACTAATACTACGTTTAATTAGACAAAAACACAAAAAAACATCATCTGCATCATTGCACATTGCCATTTGAAAAATATGCATACTCGCAATCACGTTCACGTTTTGAAAATTACGTCCTACAGGTGACCACCATTTTGTCGTTGACACTTGGTCCATCTGCGATCAACATCGTCTATGGTACATTGTGACTAGGGATTTATCTGCTTCAGTGCACATCTCGTGTTTTCAAAGTTCTTCAGGCACATCCCGATTACATTGGCTGGTGGAGTAAGTTCAAGTCTCTCGAGATTAGAATAACATGACATTCTTGTGTCGCATCGGCAACAGGGTAGCCATTTTTATAGAACGCCCTCACAGCTACAGCACATTGACATCCTCTCCAGCGATCCATGTCTGTAAAGGACGTACGTTGGTGATGGAAATGACAATCAATAAGTGTTGACGACTAACTCTTTAGCCATCTTAAACCCGAAGGTTTATGGCTGCCACAACACAAGCCTATCTGAAATTTGAATTTGAATTTAAAATTTTGGGTGCGTCAGCACTAAGGCTATTTTGCATCCGTCACATTATACGGGGTCCAGTACCCTTATCGTTACACACAACAACTCTAACGTTGCATACCTAAAATCATAAAATCTTCTGACTTTCGTTAAAAGCTGAGGCTGTAAAGGAGCTCTCAGCACGAATAAGGACAAAACACAGGACAACACAAACATAAATATACTGGCCATGGGGCCAGTCGCCAGAGCCTCGTTAGTCTAAAGTCCAGGGTGTACTACGTGGAAGTGAGGTTGAGTATTGGGTGCACTACCCCTTACACCCCACAAACCTATCTGGGCAAGATCAATCCAATCTTTACCGATTTCCTTTAGGTCCATCTCAATGTTATCCCTCCATCATCGCCTGGCCTTCCTAAAGGCCTCTTTCCATCAGGTTTCCCAACAAGAATCCTGTAAACTCCAATTTCATCTCTCATTCGTGCCTCATGGCCACTCTACCTAAGTCTTCTTCATTTAATTACTCTAATAATATCGGAACGTGAATACAAATTGTGCAGTTCTAAATTATGTAACCTTCTCCACTCCTGTCTCCTCACCCCATAGGTCCAAATAAGTGTTTCGTTTCAACGAAAAGGAATAATCCCATTTTTACGTCACAACCTGTATATAAAAATAGCATAATTTCAAAGGCCCAAGGACCAACAATTAAAGGCGAGGAACTAGACACTCTTATGGAGTCTTTTCTGAGAGTTCGGTTAAAGTAATTTTGAAATATTGAGTCTAAGTGAAACCAGCTTAGGAGAGCAGCGCGGAGCATTATCGGACGTGAAATACAGTAATGGTTCCCGCTTCTTCCTGTTGCTGCTAAACAAGATGGAAGAAGAGGAAAGGAAAAAAGCACTTTCCCCCAGCGCCCTCCCCTACCCTCGCAGTGAAAGTTATCCAGCTCATTTCTACTTAAGCTGCCATAAACGTCCCCCGTCCGTATGCTTTTAAGTGAATTATATTTTCGTCACAATGCCTCGGAACGTCTCCACCTCGCAAATGGAGACGCTTGAGGCGCGGAGAACTTCTTTCGTCTGAGTTTCTCCATTTCACAAATCCTCTCTTGCTTCTTAAGTTGGCATGTGCCTAGGAGTGGGACAAGTGGTAAAGCTTCGTTGGTATACTTTAATTATTGTCACTAATTTTGTATTATTGGATTACATCTAGCCTACTCGTGCACCATGTCGGAGTGGTTAGCGCAACGGGCTACGACGCCAGAGGTCCCGGGTTCGATTCCGGGCATGGAACTTTGTCAGAGTCCCCTTCACCAATTTCATCATACCATCACTCATCCTTATGTAGCGATTAACAAATAAATGCAGTTGAAAGTTTTATTACTGCCACGTTCAATTGCTGTACTTCGGTCATTTGAGAGGCAAATGCGTCAACTCTTCTATATCCTTAATTGGGCAAGATGGAGGAAGTGTACCAAATGTGAGCCCCCATTTTGTTTTTGAAGCATATCACGGAAACCATGAAGCCAGAATATGCGATACTAGAGCCTGAAATAGTACATTATGTACTTATTCAGCATGTCTCCTCCCGTAGCGAGAAAAAATGGCTGCATTGTGAAAATTCTATTTTTTTTCTAAGAGATGCAAATTTGAAGATTTAAAAAAACGTTCTTAAAATGGGCCCCTTTATATTTAGTACAATTAAAATCAGCAACAGCATAAATTATAGTGATATAAGCTTAAATACGATACATGGAAGTTTGTGGAATAAAATAAAACTTTTTCTGAAATGTTAAACAGACGGTATTACAAGCTACACGTATTTTATTATTAACCAAACATCAAGGAAAACATATTAATTTTGCATCAATATTTTTTATGTTTACATGGGTTCAGTTGTAACGTAATTATAATAATTACAAAAATTGCCATGATTATAAAGAAATTTTACATTCTTACTGGAACACACATCCCACAGCAGGGTGAGGAAGGTGATAGGCCCACCACAATTTTGCCTTCTAAAGATGTTTACCTTTACAGGGTGAGTCATAAGTCCCCTAACACCACCTGTAAAATGTAAAGAATTTATACTGGGTACAATTGGACACGATGGAAACATGTTCGGCCCAGGGAGAGCCATAGTTGTGTGTGTGAAATGCCTACTGCATATCTTTGAGCTCAAGTTTAACAAAACATTGAAGTAATGAAACCTTTTGCGACACATTGAGCAGGTTCGGTGGTGATGCCCACATTCTAGGCATCTTATCCTTACTGGGAAAATAAAAACTCGTGGGCCACGATCGAAAAACGTCGCTCTGATCCCAAACATATGTGGGGTGTTTTTAGGTCAATTGGCACCCAACTTGGAGGCAGTGACTTGCTAACGTGTCACATTTTACTAATTTTCGACGAGGCTAACTAATTTCACACACGTATTTTATCATTCACCAAACATCAATATTTTTTATTTTTACATGGGTTCAGTTATATCTTATACTTGCCGCAAAATCAGTTTGGTATTGAGAGCTGAAGGAACACGCGTCACGGTGTTGCCATATCGTGCGGTACGGTACGGTACGCAGTTCAGCCGTCTGAGGCTGTGTCGAGGAAAACGTGTTATGAAAAGGAACAACAATGATGAAATGTGTTATTGTTTTCTCTCTTCATTTCAATTTCCCTTACAACATGAACGAATTAACGAAACGAGCATTGTTTACAGGTGACCTTTTCAATCCATTCTGAAAGTATTGAATACACTGGCTGACAAAAAAAAGTTAAGCACACAGAAGGAGTGGTTGGACGTGAATGAAACTACATATGCTGAAAGTTCATGTACCTTTATTGAACTGATTACAATATAGGATGCAAGAGTCAAGGCCGTTGGCAGTTACAGGTGGAATGGTGGCGCCAGGTCAGTAGGGTGTCGCACCCCCTCTGGCCGCAATGCATGCTCTTATGCAGTTCGGAATAGTGTCAAACAGCCTTTGGATCCTCTCCCGAGGCACGTTCGTCCACAGGTGTTGCAGCGGTCCTTCTAGATCCCGCAGGTTGACACTAGGACGGAGTTCCCGTCCAATGTCATCCCACACATGCTCAATGATGGAGAGGTCCGGGGATCGTGCTGCCAACGGGAGGACCTCAACATGCTGTAGGCAGTCCATAGACACATGGGCTGTGTGTGGGCCTGCATTATCTTGTTGGAATACTGTCGCAGGGTGCTGTGCCATAAGGGGTAGGACGTGTGGACGCAGAATGTCTGTGACGTATCGCCGTGCCGTCAAAGTCTGCCGAAGCACTATTAGAGGTGACCTGAACGCATATCCAATGGCTCCCCACACCATGATGCAAGGGGTCACACCTGTGTGTCTGTCCACAATGTAGGCAGGATGTGCCCTCTGACCTCGACGCCGCCACACCTGCACACGATGGTCATCGGAGGTTATGGAGAGGCGGGACTCATCACTGAACATGATGCGACGCCATTCGTCCTCTGTCCATGCTTCCCGAGCACGGTACCACACCAACCGCAGGCGTCGGTGTTGTGGTGTCAACGGCAACCGGCGCATGGGGCGATAGGATCCGAATCCGGCGGATGCGAGTCGTCGAGACACTGTGTGGGAACTTACAGGATGTTGTAGAGTGTCCAGTACATGTTCTCGGATGACGGGTGCCGAAGTTGTGGGATCCCGCACTGCTTGGAGCGCCATACGACGGTCCTCCCAAGGGGTGGTGTTTCTTGGTCGACCTGAACCTGCACGACGTGCATGGGTGCTCTCATGTACCCATTGATTCCAACATCGGGCCACTGTGACATCTGAATGGCCCACATGCCTGGCAATTGCCCGATACGACCAACCCGCCTCATGCAGTCCCACAATGCGGCCTCTGTCAAATGCTGTCAATTGCTGGATCGGCTGTCTAACGCGTCTGCCAGGCATCGCCGGTGCTTCGTTTTCCTCTCTGAACTTCGTGCTGCAGTGTTTGTCACAAATGACCTCTGGTGGGCGTTCTACACATTACAGATCCTTGTACATCTAATCATTTACTCACACATCAATGGTATGCATGTATAACGAAATGGGGTAATCTTCGACCACTCCTTCTGGGTGCTTCACTTTTTTTGTCAGCCAATGTATATACACTTGCAATAACCATTTCTTTCCGAAGTCTACGTTAAAGTCTGACCATCTTTCAATTATACCGCAACTGAAGTGCACAAAAGTGTAGTTGGTGGGGTGTCTGACTTTAGCGCGGGGGACCCGCGGTAGTTTGTGGAACTTTTTCAAATATCCCGAGCGGCAATCCCATTGTACCCTCAGGGGTGTCATCAGTCCGTCCTTTATCCACACTGTGATTGGCGTTTACCCAGGTTTATTCAAGCCAAACTATTTCGTCAAAGTTGAGCTTCGTAATGTGCCTGAGGAATCTACATCGCCATGCAGAAATGTAAGGTTTTTCCATCAGCATTTTGCGTCCAATATTTTTTTTGTATGAGGATCCCAGAGATTTTATGACTGTCCTTAAAGATGTTTCCCCACCTTGAAAAAGTCTCGAATCTTTCAAGGAAACGCGCAGTTTCCCAACAGTGGGATGATTTTTCCTCCTATAATAAGAGTAAATATGGCGACGATAGCGTCTTGCTGAAAGGTATCTAAATTTGTCACGCGTTTACTGACATTCCCCTTCTTCCCTGGGGTTTCCAATTTTGAAGCCTCGCATTGATTTTTTCTACCATATTATATTTTTTCCCTATGTTAACAATAGTGTTCTTAGACACGCCGACAGCAGCAGCAGTCCTGTTCAGAACTTTACTTGCAGGAATTATTGAACACCCATTGTTGTTCTCTTGCTCAAAATATTTCCGCACAGAACAAATGATCTCCCGCGTTTGGCCTTTGACAGGAATTCCTTTACCAAAGGCTTTCTTTCTGTTAGTGCATGGCCTCTTTGGTAAATTATCATCTCGAGTATTGTCTTTGACATTCTTCACACAAGCAGAACACAGAAATGTATGTACAATAAAATAACATGCTAAAACAACACGCTATATACAACAAAGAATACGCTAAATTCAGTAAACACTACACAAATGTACCGGTTAAAATATCGATGCAACGCAACAAAAAACAACACGTCCTCTCCCAACAACATGAAAAATGGTCGCAGGAAAAATCGCCCGATAAGCGGAAACACCGTGCTAAACGTTTTCTGTTGCTAAGTAACCATGGCTTGTGTGAAGCACTGGGAAGATTTTGATTGGCTTGCATGCGCATGCCAGCAACCCACCCTCCCGCAGTAACGTAGACCCGGTTTCTCTACGTGCTACACAAGCCTTAATACCAAACTAATTTCGCGGCAGGTATAATTATAATAATTACAAACATTACCATCATTACAAACAAATTGTACATTCTTACTGGAATACACATCCCAAAGCAGGGTGAGGAAGCTGATTGGCTCACCACATACATTTTCCATCTAAGGACGTTTACCTTTATTTTGTTTATTTTACTTTGTTTTTCTGCCACTTTTGGCTAATCGCGAAAATGAGGATGAGTGATGAGATAATAAAACTCACGAAGGGACACTCGCAAAAACACCGATGCGCAGGTCTGGAATCGAACCTGGCACCTCTGCGTCGTGCCCCGTTCTGCTAGTCACACTATTACTCATGAACCAGAAATGATTCGACGGACGAAGCCTCCTTTCGTATTCACTCCTTCTTACAATGTTACAGTGGCGCTGCTCGCCCTGCTGTGCACACACCCATACGAGAGCGTTGTTTCACAAATAAGACAAGTTCGCCAGGCCTTCTCTATACACACAAATGCTAATAGAAGCGAGATGCTGTGTCTTCCCGTAGAGTTAGCGTCGTCGCCTTGTTATGAGGGGTCCAGGATTCGATACACTATAGAGGCAAATAGTGGTTCCGATCCCACTTTAAACTGTATGTCCAGTCCCCAACAGCCTTACGGTGCATAAAGTGGGCTTAAAATTCCAAAGTCAATCAGTCAATCAAAAAATTAACGGGATGGAAGCACTACATTGTCACGTTCCCGGTTAAGCTCACTTAATATACTTACTATTATTACTTTTCGGAAACCACAAGACGTTTCACTCTACTATGAGACCACCTCAGACGTGGGAAACTTGTATTTTTTTTAATAAACAATATCTTAATTTTCTAATTCAGGATTCCATAAAAAATCTGCTGGACTTGATTTCACATGACTGCACTCACAAATGAAAACGTACGTAGCTCCAGTTCAAAATGTACGGTATTGTTAACCTTCAAAATTATTGCTCAAGTACACTAATTAAAACATTAATTTAAAAATCAGCCGTCAAAATCAATAAATCACACCACCTAGTAACCAACATTCACATATCTCAAGGTCAATCAATAACCATTGCAAAGGACTACAAATTTGAGTCAAACAAATTACGACATTATACTTTGATACAAGTATTTCTTTTTGTGATTAAACATTGAATTTTGTAAATTATGTGGGCGCCTAACAACGTTACCCCTTTAAATATAAAGCAACGATACAGAAATGAAAGTTCATTTGTATGGAAGAGCTATGACGGCGATTCGGATTTAGTAACGAATGGCAACAAGTAAGTGGAAAAAAATCTCCAGGCAATTGGTGAAATAAAAATGGAAGCCGCATCTCGCAACAGGTGCTGAACTGATCTGCCTTCCCAAGGGTTCCACAGCTGCATCTTCCCACCCCCATCCCCTTTCCAGGAGACCGGCGGCAGAAGCACGACTCTGGTTAATTCATGAACGCTCCTTCGACCACCAATTGTTCCCGCCATGGCTGCGAATAGTGGCTAAGTATTTACATCTTGAATTTCATTCCTTTTCTGATTATTTTTCTTTATTATACTTTGCTTATTTGCCACTTTTGGTTAATCGCGAAGATGAGAATTAGTGATGATATGATGAAATTGATGAGGTGATACTCTCAATTAACATCCATGCCGAGGCCGGGATTCGAACCCAGGACTTTTGGCGTCGTAGCGTTGTCCTAATCACTTCTCCACGGAGGTCGGTACACTAATTTTCTGTCTCTCCTCCACTAGATGAAATATGAAATTGGTTCGAAACAAGGGTTCTTTTCTTCGTAGCGCACTATACTAACCATTTGCAAAGCATGCAACAGGTTCTCAAAAACATTGCAGTCTGAAAACCTAAATCATTTTTTAAAATTACCCACTTTTAACATTTTAAAATTTGAATAATTATTTTTTCATAAGTGCTCTTTCAGAAACATTTTACGTAATTAATTTGAAAGTGTAAAGTGATTGCACTTCTAATCAGAGCCTGAAGTGGAAATGTTATCTAGAGGGATGTTTGCTCGAGGCTTGGTGTTAGCTGGATGATGTTTCTATGGGTTAACTTGGTTAACTTGGTAACAAATGAGACAGATCAGTTTTTTGTTGATATTTCAGATATTTTCAGATTTATGCTTTGTAAAAATTTTACTAGCTGAGGGATAGCATCTCCCACATCCCTCCTAACTTCGAGAACTGTTTCTGACAAATTCCACAAGAATTAATATTATTGTACTTTACAAAAATATTTTCTAATATCATAATGAAAACTTGTTTTCCATTTTAAAATTCGATGGTGAAGTCAATTGATTTTTGCGTTCAGATATTTATGTTCATATGTTTTAATACATTATTATTAGTGATGTAATATTCATTTTTTCATTACGCTTTACAATTGTTGAATATTTGTTATCCTCCTATATATTACTTATATATTTTTAACGATATGCTAATGAGAAAAATATATTATTATTAATTATATTTATTAATCCAAATTCAATATTCAAAATTTAATCTTTGAAGTTATTAGTTTTGTAGATAGATAAATCGATGTAACTTATCTTTGATTTGAAATATTATTTTATCCACGTTGCACCAACAAAATATATTTTCATCTTTAATGGTTACGAAAAGGTTATTCCTGCCTTTAAACGTCTTATATATAGTATTAATTGTGTTCCTAATCGGTGCCTCGCGATTATAATATGAGAACATTGCCAAATTTTGATTCGCTGAATAATCGTATATATCTCCATAGTTACATATTATTTGTCATAAGAAACAGAAATTTTATGTTGCTTTTAGTATTAGTATTTTTTTTTTAGGAGGGGAGTCTCCACGATGAGACTGAAGTAGAACACAGCTAGAAAATTGAATGTCTTGCCAACGAGCTGGACCCTGTGGCCGAGTGGTTAGCACATCGCGCTACGACGCCAAGGGTCCCGGTTTCGAATCCTGCTCGGTCTTGGTTGTTTGTGAATGTCCATTCATCAATTTCATCATTTCATCACTCATTTCTATCTTCTCAAATTAACCAAGAGGCACGAAGTAAAATAAACTAAATCAATCAATCAATCAATCAGTCTTGACAACAACACAGAGTCAAGTGTAATGGTTTATGCTGAGCACAAAAGCATTCAGGTTAGAAACACGCGTGAGAAATAATTCATTGAATGTTAATGGTTTCATTAGCATGAAATGTTAATTGTACACTATCCATTGTTTAGTGCTTTAAACTATGCTTATTGTAACACTACGTTTGGAGATATTTCTTTTGCCGGTGGTGGGAATCGAACCTATGACAGACTAGTGATTTACTACAAACCTGGTGCCCTAAGCAGCTAATTTACGACGTTAGCTGACATGGGATTTGACTACAAATTCGTTGCTGTAACGACGTGGATTTTGTTGCAACGAATTTGTAATCAAGTCACATGCCATCTAGCCAGTAGCTTAACTAACACGCTCTGCGGCCCCCGCCGCAACTTTCAGTTGTGTGCTCCAAGCAATAATATTAACTACAGGCACAATTAGATTATTTCATCAACAAAACATATCATTATTAATAATAGGAGTAACATCCGTAATTCTTACAATAATTCAATAGTAGTGGGTTTTACGGTACGGACGGCGCGAGAAAGTACGAACCTCTCTCCAGCAGCTTTGGCCATACTTAAAACTTGGTCAACATGCCCATTTGAGTTTTTTTGCTCAAGTGTAGAGCTCTTATAATTTAAGATTTTTGTAAAAATGCCCTCGGGAATTTTTCAGAAAGTACGAACCCCTCCTCAAGCAGATTTGCTATACTTACAAAAAGTTGCATTAGCCAGATTTTTGTCAAAAATTGATATATTTTTGGCCATACCAGAAATTAAGCTTATAGTATGTTTTTCTGTCAAAATCCCAGGAATCTTGAATTGATATCTATTGGGTTCTGAGACCGAGTGGAGTGTGGCGCATCGCCTTGTAATCAAAAGGTTCGGGTTTGAGTCCTCATAAAATCTGATGGCAAAATGTTAATATTGTTGTTTTGTAAACAAACGGGCTTTGGGTTGGAGTCCTGATAGATGTGGCATTCCATATGTGAGATTTTGCTCTGTTGATAGCTCCCAGATCTTAAATTTGGTAAAAAATGTTATACAACAGAGCAAAATTATTCTCTATTAAGAATCACCAGAGTTTTGTTATCTGGGAGCTCAACAATACGGGGGCAAAACTGCATAATCAATACAATAGAATGGAGGTCAAGTAAACATTGCATGTTCTTTCCAATCTTTAGATCAGTCCCATGTTTCGGCCAACAATTAATTATGCATGCCCGGGAGTTGTATGCCAATAGATATAATCTATACTGCGTCTTTTCAGAGAGTTATTTATTATTAAAGAGTAATTGCCTTCATTCTGTTTGCCTGAGTGATTATATCTATTAATATTACCTCTATTGTGCCTTTTCCGAGAGGAAATTACATGTTATTTGTCATGGAACTCAAAGAGAAATTCTTATCTATACTATATACTCTTTCAGGGACCATCCATCATATTGAGGAAAATACTAATATTGTCTTCTGGATATTGTCATTGCAAACTGAATTGCATTTAGGTTTGATCTTGTCGCAACAGAATAATTGCAATGGCAAATGTGCTGTGTTAGTAGGTAAAAGCTTTTCTGCTCGTAAGCTATAAAATGGGTAGGTAATATATTTTCTGACGGTAAAGTATTGTTTTATATCCAAAGGGTTTCGGTGTTTGAATCGTGTTTCTAGTTCGAGTTGCTGTTTTAAGTCCACTTTGTGCACGGTAAGGCTAATCGGGACTGGCTCTACAGTTTTAAAGTGGGATCCGAACCACTATGTGTCTCCACCGGGTATCGAACCCGGGGCCTCTTGATTACAAGGCAATGACGCTACCACTGCGCCATGGGGGAAGCCCTGAATCGTGCTTCTAGAACTGCTCCGTGACTCTCTCATTTCTTACATCATAAATATATGATTTTTCACCTATGAGAATGACACTGCATATGGTATCATCGGGTAAAGCCTCGTGGAATTCACAGATAATTTTAATGTTTGTTCTGTCATTGACCACAACTTGTTTCCTTTTTGAAGTGTTAATTACAAACATGGGTCTCCGTTCCTTGAATTCATCTGGTGTGTAGTACAGGTCTGTATTCCCGGTAGTGACCCTTTTGAAAGCCGAAAAAGCCTCATATAATTTAAGAAAATCATTTTTGGACATGTCTAAATTATAATTTTCCCTAGGAAAGACCTCATTTCTGCCATTTTTAAGATATATGTTCTTGATGTTGCAGTTATCAAATCTACTTGAATTTTTTTCCTGATTGTTGTGTCTTCCAGTCTGAAACAGTACCACTACAAAATCGGGCATGTCAAATTGAATACTGGAGAATGAATTTGTTGCATCAAATTCATAATAGGTACCAGTGGCAACCTTCTGTACGCATTGATATGTGTAAAATTGCAGAGGAACCTGTGGATTTTTTAGGATATCTGCTTTGTATTTAAGAGCGTAACTGGCTTCATACTCAACAACAGGGATTCTTAACTCCATAGTCTGAATAATGCACTTGCCCTCATCAGGTAAGGTATTGGGCAGAGCTTCTCCTGTAGGGTTTAATGTACTGTACCTCATCAATGCATTGTTATCATTTGCAGCTCTTCTAAATGTAATTCTTAAACCACCCTTCCACATGATATCTTTGTAATCCGAGAAGAATCCTGGCAACAGGCGCATCGGGAACAGCACAGTGTGGTTCTTAGATAATATTTTATCACCAGCCTCAAATCCACCTATTTTGTAGTAAGAAGCCTCGGTTTTGGATAATTTTAGAGTGGCCAAAGCCGTGGAGGTAATGCCGGGATAATCCACTCTGTTTATAACAACACCATGCTTTCTGACCTCAATTTCAGAGAACAGATGCGGCACAAAATTGTCCACCAGTCTTATATTCGAATTTGCCGGATAATCTGTACCATCGAGCTTTACAACATCAAATTTGATGTATAGATCTGCTCTGTGGGGGTGTATAAAGCCATCCCCTACATCAAGATCAACCTCTATCTCCGTGTTGGGTTGATTTAAATTTGCAAATGTCCTCCTGTTTGGGGGGAATGATTGTAGCTCATAACTCTCAATATTTTCCATTGTATGTATTTTTATTTAAATGTTAATCTCTATGATAGCAGTTGTTGTGGCTCCAGCAAAATCAACTAATTCTTCTTTTTCATTAGTGACCATCAATTCAATATAATCTATTCTATTATGGCACACAGGAAAATATAATGTTGGGGATGGATTGTAGATGATGGGTTCCATAAATTCGGAATTAGGTTTGAATGTTGCAATGATGCCGGTTTGTTTGTGAGTGCCTATGCCATTTGATTTGGTGATCATACCCTCGGCCACATTACAGTGAATATTCAGAGTCTCTATGGCTAAGAATTTAGGTATATTCATAGCAGTGTGTTTGATGGCCGGTTCGAGTTTTGTGTTGTTCTCAAATCCCAACAGCTCTCCTATAGTACCCAGATGTACTGTTTCTGTGGCAGATACGATCTCTACTCTGTGAGTGACAGAATTTTGACTTAACACCACACCTCTGGGTAAGTGAGCATTTAGAGTGGACAGATTATACTGCCCTGGAGTGATGACAATTTTTTGATCCCCTACTGCAATTGTGTTGTTGTGGTGCGTAATATTTGGGATCAGGTACATGCCGTAAAATGCTCTGAGAGCTATTGTTTTGGGATACACTATATCATCATGCAATTTGAGTTTCAATATTGAATTTTGGCTGGTGAGATGGAATACCCCCATGATGTTTTAAATACCACAAGGCCTTTTGAAAATTTTCAATTGATGGTTTATTTATTTGAGACATGTATCTAAGAACAGATAAGCACAAATGTCCACAATTAACATCTTTGAAGTTTTGAACACGGGCATTATTGTAATAAAGATTGGGTGATTTTAAATATTTTATTAAATTTTCAGGTGGAACACCTCCAAATGAATCAAACACAAATGCCTCATTGTTTAAATATTTAAGATAACAGATCCAGTGAGTGCCCTGATTTTTGTACTCATCCAAATTAACAATGCCACACTCTTTGTTGAGTGGTTGTTCCGGCAAAGAATCAGACATGTACACACCTCTAAAATGTTTGATGCCCAATGGCTTGATTAAAGCTTCAATATCTTGGTTTGTAAGCGGCTCTTGTTTTTTTTAAACTTATTCATGGCTCTCTTAACACCTTTGCCTTTTTTCTCCATGGCCAGGTTATGGCGCCTCTGCTCATCTAATTCTGCCCTATTCTTCTTGGCATCTATTACTGTTTTTGCTATGGCAGCTGATCCCCCGGCCAAGCTCCCAACAGCCCCGAGAGCAGCTAAGATGGCAGGGAAGGTTAAATATGAATCCCCCCACATGTGATTTTTTTCTTGATTGATGTAAGTTTTTTAATTGGGGGGTACTAAGCAACAATTTCATACCATGTCCCTTTGCAAGACAAGAGCTTTTTTTCTTGCGCTGCTTTTTGGTTAAAAGACTGTCAATAGTTTTAAGAGATTTGAGACCTGCATAAGGTATTTGATACATAACACCCTTGGCCTTCATTCTAGGTTTATTATATACATCTTCACAGCCCCCACCCCAGTTTTTGTTTGGTGCTCATAGCTATGGTGGTTCCCAATGCTGCTATTTTTTCACTCAAAGATGCATCTTTGCTTACAAATCTGCCAAATGCAGCCTCTTCTAATTTCTTGTCTGCAACATGTCTCTTGTCTAGATCAGAATCTGTGTTGTATGCTACGTCATGGTCTCTGCAAGCAGCATCTAGGGGATTTACACCAGGATCACCTCTGTTTAATCTATGATCCAATTTTGTGCCTGGACCACAATACTGATAGCCTGGAATGTGTAGTTCAAATGGCAGCTTGTTTATAATGTCATTAACAAGGCCCCGACCCTCAGAAACATTCCAAAATTTAGGTGGTAGAGTATTAATAATTTTTATGAGATATCCAATCCCTTTAGGGTCATTCACTATAAAATTAGACAATTTTGTGCTTATCATGTCCATAATTCCAACCTTTTCATTGTAAAAATTGTGGTTCCCTGCATTTTCCTCCCCAGCTATCACCAATAACCTATCTACAAGTTTCCTAACATCATCAACCCACACAAATTCTTTAGGCAGTGTGTTGTATTGTTTGATCCCACTACCAGTCTTGATCTGTGACCATATGGGCTTGATTAAGTTGTTGTATTTTGCTCCACTGCTAGACTTGACTCTTTTTTGTGTGGGATCATTGTTCTGGTACAGAGCATCTGATTTTATTAATATTTCTTTGTAATGTTCATAATCTTGATCTGTATAGCTGCCAGGTCTTTTCCTAGTCATCAGTTCCCACAATCCAGGTGTGCCGGGGTACTTAACAAAAGCACCTTTTTCTCCGAGACGAGATTCTGAATAAACAATGATATCATCCCCCATAAAAGTTACTCTGAAATTACCGATTCTATGAATAATGCTGCCATCAAGCTCTGTGTCGGCATATAAGCCAAAAACCTCATCTTTGTTGTCTTTAGGTGTGGTTAAATATTTTTGAGCAAGAAGACCCAATTCAATAGGATCCAGAGTAGCTTCAATTCTTCTAGGAGCAACAGGACTAGGTGTATGAATGCTGGAAAGTGGGGTGAATGGATAATCTAATATGTTCCTTGCAGCTACAGGTACAAGCTCTGTGATCAAATCTTGATTTTGCTCTGTAACAGTTTTGATATTCTTACCTAAATTATTAATAGCATCAATTACAGGCTGTTCTGTTTGTTTGTGTTTTTCATAAATTCCCCGGTTCTCTGATTTCCATCCCTTAAATCTTTTTACAAGATAATCTCTTAATTTAAGATCATCAATTATTGGCCTTTTCATGGTTATTTATTTATGTCTCAACGTCTAGAAAATCGTTGATTTTATTTCTGTATTTGCCACTATTGGGTGTTCTTGTCATATCAATTGTGACAAACCCATAACTGTCCTGGCTCCAGCACTTGCTGCAAAACTTGGAAAAATCATTGTAGCTCAAGTCCCCACCTACATATTCATCATGTATATGTTTGAGGTTGGTATGATCCTGATGAAACACACATATAAAATTGCTGTTGTCTCGGATCAGTTGCTTCGGTATTTTAGAAAAAGTCTGTGCCAGGTAGAAGCAATCGATGTTTTTGTGCCGGCCCTGTGTAAAGAAATTTCTAACCTTGTTTTGATTATCCAGTATAATGTCATCAAACACAACAACAGAATTATCGAGACATTCATGAAGTGGCTTAACATCTGGTTCAAAAGTGGCTATATCCAATCCATCATATAGCTTCATCAGCTGCTGATATTTTAATTGTTCCAAGCTCTTAGAGAAAACATACAAGTGCCTGTTTTTCCAGTCTAACCAGTTGGGTGCCAATAAAAAATTATCAACTATTAGTGTAGTTTTACCACAAGCTGATGGCCCAACAATAAGACACCTAATATTATCAGGCAGCAGCACTCCATTTCTCTTATTCTGCTGTTCAGGTTCTGGCAGCCTTTTTATAACATCCCAGGTGCTCATATTATTATTTTGTCTGCATCGATCCAGCTGTTTTCCGGATGACCCAGCCATTTGACAAATAACTTGTTGCCTTTTCTGCGGATGATTTTTTCTATGAGATATGTGTCGGGCTGTTTAGTTTTGCTGAGCTCTTGTTCATAGAACCTGCCTTTGAGAATTTCTCCTCGGTGATCTTTTATTATATATGTGTTAAGGGTCCCGGGTTTAACTTGAACCACTGTAAATAATTCGGTGCTCCAGTTTCTAGTAAAGCCTCTTTTGAATAAGTGCTTATATTTGCTGATTCTTACTTGATCGCCCACCCTGTATTTGGCCTTTCTTGTTGTTGGCTGGTATCTAGGATAATAAACAGTCCTGATCAAATTTTGCTCATCAGATGAAGTTACTTCAGAGGGTTTCATGTTGATTGTGGAATGGACCGAGTTGTTATATTTATGTAGAAGTTCTGGAAGAATATTAATCCATTTATAATTACCTTGCAGTGTGAATTGTTTATACATAAGATTTTTTAAGGTTCTGTTGAATCTCTCTACAATTGAGGCCTTGAGGTCACTGTAACTCGAGTAATGTTTTATTGCCTGGCTTTTAATAAATTGTTGGAACACAGAATTATAAAATTCTTTGCCATTATCTGTTTGCAAATAGCGGGGTGATCTTCCTGAATGATTGATGATTGTCCTGAGGGCTTCTGTAACACATTTTCCAGTCTTGGATTTGAGTGGCACAGCCCAGGCAAATTTTGAAAATGTATCTATGACAGTGAGTAGATACTTGTAGCCCTTGTTGATTTTGTCTAAGTTTTTCAACTGCCCACTTGACAACTCAATCAAGTCGCTCTGCCATAAATCATCTATGCCTTTTGTGACTACTGGGAGTCTCTTAAAATTATGTCTGGCTTGTCTGTGTAATTCATCAACAATAATTTGTCTAGACATAGTATGTAAACAAGAATATTGCAACTATGGGGTGTTCAGCAGCTGATACTACAGGATTTTCTAAATATAATTTGTCCCCAATATGTATTTTAAATTCCAAAGCGCCATCATCTTCAGTATAGGCTGTTTCTAATGTATTGGGATCTGTAAAATCCTCTAACTCTACACTGGTGATTTTTACTTTGTTATCAGCATTTGTTATTGATAAGGTAGGGTAGTGATGTGCCTGTGGTTGATGCCAATATTTGATCTTGATTGGTCTCAGTGTGCCTCCAACAAAAAACTGGTAATAAAATTGTGCAGGGGACAGCATATATATTTTGCCACCTGGTGTAAATGGTGAATCATATTCTTTGTTGGGGATGCTGTACAATTCAAGAATTACTGTATGTTTTGGATTCTCGATTATGCCTGTTATTTCTTTTTCTGCTGTAAGCAATCTGCTTGTTACAGATTCAAGATGCTCATTGATGGTCCTAACAACATCATCATGGCCTGGCTTTATTTTTATGTCCACAACAAGTTTTTTGTATTGTTGTGGACATAAAAATAAAGCCAGGCCATGATGATGTTGTTAGGACCATCAATGAGCATCTTGAATCTGTAACAAGCAGATTGCTTACAGCAGAAAAAGAAATAACAGGCATAATCGAGAATCCAAAACATACAGTAATTCTTGAATTGTACAGCATCCCCAACAAAGAATATGATTCACCATTTACACCAGGTGGCAAAATATATATGCTGTCCCCTGCACAATTTTATTACCAGTTTTTTGTTGGAGGCACACTGAGACCAATCAAGATCAAATATTGGCATCAACCACAGGCACATCACTACCCTACCTTATCAATAACAAATGCTGATAACAAAGTAAAAATCACCAGTGTAGAGTTAGAGGATTTTACAGATCCCAATACATTAGAAACAGCCTATACTGAAGATGATGGCGCTTTGGAATTTAAAATACATATTGGGGACAAATTATATTTAGAAAATCCTGTAGTATCAGCTGCTGAACACCCCATAGTTGCAATATTCTTGTTTACATACTATGTCTAGACAAATTATTGTTGATGAATTACACAGACAAGCCAGACATAATTTTAAGAGACTCCCAGTAGTCACAAAAGGCATAGATGATTTATGGCAGAGCGACTTGATTGAGTTGTCAAGTGGGCAGTTGAAAAACTTAGACAAAATCAACAAGGGCTACAAGTATCTACTCACTGTCATAGATACATTTTCAAAATTTGCCTGGGCTGTGCCACTCAAATCCAAGACTGGAAAATGTGTTACAGAAGCCCTCAGGACAATCATCAATCATTCAGGAAGATCACCCCGCTATTTGCAAACAGATAATGGCAAAGAATTTTATAATTCTGTGTTCCAACAATTTATTAAAAGCCAGGCAATAAAACATTACTCGAGTTACAGTGACCTCAAGGCCTCAATTGTAGAGAGATTCAACAGAACCTTAAAAAATCTTATGTATAAACAATTCACACTGCAAGGTAATTATAAATGGATTAATATTCTTCCAGAACTTCTACATAAATATAACAACTCGGTCCATTCCACAATCAACATGAAACCCTCTGAAGTAACTTCATCTGATGAGCAAAATTTGATCAGGACTGTTTATTATCCTAGATACCAGCCAACAACAAGAAAGGCCAAATACAGGGTGGGCGATCAAGTAAGAATCAGCAAATATAAGCACTTATTCAAAAGAGGCTTTACTAGAAACTGGAGCACCGAATTATTTACAGTGGTTCAAGTTAAACCCGGGACCCTTAACACATATATAATAAAAGATCACCGAGGAGAAATTCTCAAAGGCAGGTTCTATGAACAAGAGCTCAGCAAAACTAAACAGCCCGACACATATCTCATAGAAAAAATCATCCGCAGAAAAGGCAACAAGTTATTTGTCAAATGGCTGGGTCATCCGGAAAACAGCTGGATCGATGCAGACAAAATAATAATATGAGCACCTGGGATGTTATAAAAAGGCTGCCAGAACCTGAACAGCAGAATAAGAGAAATGGAGTGCTGCTGCCTGATAATATTAGGTGTCTTATTGTTGGGCCATCAGCTTGTGGTAAAACTACACTAATAGTTGATAATTTTTTATTGGCACCCAACTGGTTAGACTGGAAAAACAGGCACTTGTATGTTTTCTCTAAGAGCTTGGAACAATTAAAATATCAGCAGCTGATGAAGCTATATGATGGATTGGATATAGCCACTTTTGAACCAGATGTTAAGCCACTTCATGAATGTCTCGATAATTCTGTTGTTGTGTTTGATGACATTATACTGGATAATCAAAACAAGGTTAGAAATTTCTTTACACAGGGCCGGCACAAAAACATCGATTGCTTCTACCTGGCACAGACTTTTTCTAAAATACCGAAGCAACTGATCCGAGACAACAGCAATTTTATATGTGTGTTTCATCAGGATCATACCAACCTCAAACATATACATGATGAATATGTAGGTGGGGACTTGAGCTACAATGATTTTTCCAAGTTTTGCAGCAAGTGCTGGAGCCAGGACAGTTATGGGTTTGTCACAATTGATATGACAAGAACACCCAATAGTGGCAAATACAGAAATAAAATCAACGATTTTCTAGACGTTGAGACATAAATAAATAACCATGAAAAGGCCAATAATTGATGATCTTAAATTAAGAGATTATCTTGTAAAAAGATTTAAGGGATGGAAATCAGAGAACCGGGGAATTTATGAAAAACACAAACAAACAGAACAGCCTGTAATTGATGCTATTAATAATTTAGGTAAGAATATCAAAATTGTTACAGAGCAAAATCAAGATTTGATCACAGAGCTTGTACCTGTAGCTGCAAGGAACATATTAGATTATCCATTCACCCCACTTTCCAGCATTCATACACCTAGTCCTGTTGCTCCTAGAAGAATTGAAGCTACTCTGGATCCTATTGAATTGGGTCTTCTTGCTCAAAAATATTTAACCACACCTAAAGACAACAAAGATGAGGTTTTTGGCTTATATGCCGACACAGAGCTTGATGGCAGCATTATTCATAGAATCGGTAATTTCAGAGTAACTTTTATGGGGGATGATATCATTGTTTATTCAGAATCTCGTCTCGGAGAAAAAGGTGCTTTTGTTAAGTACCCCGGCACACCTGGATTGTGGGAACTGATGACTAGGAAAAGACCTGGCAGCTATACAGATCAAGATTATGAACATTACAAAGAAATATTAATAAAATCAGATGCTCTGTACCAGAACAATGATCCCACACAAAAAAGAGTCAAGTCTAGCAGTGGAGCAAAATACAACAACTTAATCAAGCCCATATGGTCACAGATCAAGACTGGTAGTGGGATCAAACAATACAACACACTGCCTAAAGAATTTGTGTGGGTTGATGATGTTAGGAAACTTGTAGATAGGTTATTGGTGATAGCTGGGGAGGAAAATGCAGGGAACCACAATTTTTACAATGAAAAGGTTGGAATTATGGACATGATAAGCACAAAATTGTCTAATTTTATAGTGAATGACCCTAAAGGGATTGGATATCTCATAAAAATTATTAATACTCTACCACCTAAATTTTGGAATGTTTCTGAGGGTCGGGGCCTTGTTAATGACATTATAAACAAGCTGCCATTTGAACTACACATTCCAGGCTATCAGTATTGTGGTCCAGGCACAAAATTGGATCATAGATTAAACAGAGGTGATCCTGGTGTAAATCCCCTAGATGCTGCTTGCAGAGACCATGACGTAGCATACAACACAGATTCTGATCTAGACAAGAGACATGTTGCAGACAAGAAATTAGAAGAGGCTGCATTTGGCAGATTTGTAAGCAAAGATGCATCTTTGAGTGAAAAAATAGCAGCATTGGGAACCACCATAGCTATGAGCACCAAACAAAAACTGGGGTGGGGGCTGTGAAGATGTATATAATAAACCTAGAATGAAGGCCAAGGGTGTTATGTATCAAATACCTTATGCAGGTCTCAAATCTCTTAAAACTATTGACAGTCTTTTAACCAAAAAGCAGCGCAAGAAAAAAAGCTCTTGTCTTGCAAAGGGACATGGTATGAAATTGTTGCTTAGTACCCCCCAATTAAAAAACTTACATCAATCAAGAAAAAAATCACATGTGGGGGGATTCATATTTAACCTTCCCTGCCATCTTAGCTGCTCTCGGGGCTGTTGGGAGCTTGGCCGGGGGATCAGCTGCCATAGCAAAAACAGTAATAGATGCCAAGAAGAATAGGGCAGAATTAGATGAGCAGAGGCGCCATAACCTGGCCATGGAGAAAAAAGGCAAAGGTGTTAAGAGAGCCATGAATAAGTTTAAAAAAAACAAGAGCCGCTTACAAACCAAGATATTGAAGCTTTAATCAAGCCATTGGGCATCAAACATTTTAGAGGTGTGTACATGTCTGATTCTTTGCCGGAACAACCACTCAACAAAGAGTGTGGCATTGTTAATTTGGATGAGTACAAAAATCAGGGCACTCACTGGATCTGTTATCTTAAATATTTAAACAATGAGGCATTTGTGTTTGATTCATTTGGAGGTGTTCCACCTGAAAATTTAATAAAATATTTAAAATCACCCAATCTTTATTACAATAATGCCCGTGTTCAAAACTTCAAAGATGTTAATTGTGGACATTTGTGCTTATCTGTTCTTAGATACATGTCTCAAATAAATAAACCATCAATTGAAAATTTTCAAAAGGCCTTGTGGTATTTAAAACATCATGGGGGTATTCCATCTCACCAGCCAAAATTCAATATTGAAACTCAAATTGCATGATGATATAGTGTATCCCAAAACAATAGCTCTCAGAGCATTTTACGGCATGTACCTGATCCCAAATATTACGCACCACAACAACACGATTGCAGTAGGGGATCAAAAAATTGTCATCACTCCAGGGCAGTATAATCTGTCCACTCTAAATGCTCACTTACCCAGAGGTGTGGTGTTAAGTCAAAATTCTGTCACTCACAGAGTAGAGATCGTATCTGCCACAGAAACAGTACATCTGGGTACTATAGGAGAGCTGTTGGGATTTGAGAACAACACAAAACTCGAACCGGCCATCAAACACACTGCTATGAATATACCTAAATTCTTAGCCATAGAGACTCTGAATATTCACTGTAATGTGGCCGAGGGTATGATCACCAAATCAAATGGCATAGGCACTCACAAACAAACCGGCATCATTGCAACATTCAAACCTAATTCCGAATTTATGGAACCATCATCTACAATCCATCCCCAACATTATATTTTCCTGTGTGCCATAATAGAATAGATTATATTGAATTGATGGTCACTAATGAAAAAGAAGAATTAGTTGATTTTGCTGGAGCCACAACAACTGCTATCATAGAGATTAACATTTAAATAAAAAATACATACAATGGAAAATATTGAGAGTTATGAGCTACAATCATTCCCCCAAACAGGAGGACATTTGCAAATTTAAATCAACCCAACACGGAGATAGAGGTGATCTTGATGTAGGGGATGGCTTTATACACCCCCACAGAGC